>NW_024080543.1:19059-37653 GCF_014754425.2 Oryx dammah
AAAAACCCTGGGCTACATATCCCCTACTACATACTGAGTATTCAGCACCTAGAACACTGCCCAACATTTCTTAAGGGGCATGTAGTAGACATGTGAAGCTATGAGGGTGTATGTTATACACATAAGCAGTAGGTACCCGTCATCAAGATACTGGACACACTGTTCTGTGCTTTGTAAGATGGGAGATGTGAAGGGGCTTAGCCTTTCTGCGTCAAGGACTGACTCTATAGCTCAATCCACGTGCCCCAGTGAATCCTTCAGCCAGTGTTTCCCTTCTTGTGGGGCCCCGCCCATCCTCCACGCAGCCCCTGCACAACCACTTACAAGGTCAACCTGCTGGGGTCGATCCTGCCCAGAAGGCCAAAACACCCTGGCCGGCAGGGCCCACAACCATGCTAACAAAATGAAACACAACCCCAATGCTTCGCCAGGTGAAGGCCAATCTGACAGGCCCAGCCTCCGGCTGCTCTCACCTCAGGGCACTCTGCTTCCAGGACTTGGGCCGAGGCCAAGTTCTTCCTTGTCTTGGCCTTTGCCTTGGGGATGCAGCACTGGAAAAGTGCCCATAGGCGGGCCCTTCTGCAACCCATCCTCGCGGATGGGGGCAGCCCCGCCACTCAGGGGCAACTGCTGTTTCACGGTTGGATACCTCAGCACCCGAGCTATCACCACCGATCTCACGCTACGACCACCACTATTCACACTACGACCACCACTATTCACACTACGACCACCGCTCTCACACACCACTCTCACACACTACTCTCACACACCACTCTCACACACGACGCTCTCACACACCACTCTCAGACACACTGCTCTCACTCTGTGACCATCAGCACTGCTGTCTCTAGAAGAAATGACACGAAGGCTCTGCCTCCAGCACCTCTCCCAGGAGCCTGGAACCTGGAACCCACTCAGTCACAAGGGGCTCCATGCTAACAGGGGGGCTGGGCTCAGGCCCACCATCAAGGGTGCAGAGAAGGGGGAGGGGCTGCCAAAAAGATGACAGATGAGCGTGGGGTACAGGGGAAGGAAGGTCATGCCCACAGCTCAGGCCCACCATCAAACATGACCCTGCAAGGATACTGGGTCACAGTCGAACCAAACAGTATAAAAAGAGTAGAGGGAAGGAAATAATAAGGATAAGAGCAATGATCCATAAAATATAAAACTGAAAAATAACAGAGAAAGCCAATGAATTCAAAAGTTGGCACTTTTATAATATCAACAAAACTGGCAAACTTTAGCTAGACTAACTAACCCTTATGGCAGAAAGTGAAGAAGAACTAAAGAGCCTCTTGATGAAAGCGAAAGAGGAGAGTGAAAAAGTTGGCTTAAAGCTCAACCTTCAGAAAACTAAGATCATGGCATCCAGTCCCATCACTTCATGGCAAATAGATGGGGAAACAGTGGCTGACTATTTTTCTGGGCTCCAAAATCACCGTAGATGGTGACTGCAGCCATGAAATTAAAAGACGCTTACTTCTTGGAAGGAAGGTTTTGACCAACCTAGACAGCATATTAAAAAGCAGAGACATTACTTTGTCAACAAAGGTCCGTCTGGTCAAGGCTATGGTTTTTCCAGCAGGCATGTATGGATGTGAGAGTTGGACTATAAAGAAAGCTGAGCGCCAAATAATTGATGGTTTTGAACTGTGGTGTTGGAGAAGACTCTTGAGAGTCCCTGCAAGGAGATCCAACCAGTCTATCCTAAAGGAGATCAGTCCTGGGTGTTCACTGGAAGGACTGATGCTGAAGCTGAAACTATAGTACTTTGGCCACCTCAAGCGAAGAGCTGACTCATTTGAAAAGACCCTCATGCTGGGAAAGATTGAGGGCAGGAGGAGAAGGGGACGACAGAGGATGAGATGGTTGGATGGCATCACCGACTCAACAGACATGGGTTTGGGTGGACTTTGGGAGTTGGTGATGGACAGGGAGGCCTGGCATGCTGCGGTTCATGGGGTTGCAAAGAGTTAGACGCAACTGAACTGAACTGAAGAAAATGCAAGTAACAGAGATAGAGGGAGAGCAAGAAACAGAACACATATTACCAAAATTAAGAATTATTCTACAGAAATTAAAATAATTGTAATGAAACAGAAAGAACAATTTTATGCAAAAAACCAGACTACATAGACAAAAATGGACAAACTCCCAAAAAATTATGCAAGGAACTAAAGAAATAGGAAATCTCAATAGAATTAAAACAATAAATTTAATTAGTCACTTAAAATATTTATACAGTGAGAAAAACAGGTACCATTTATCATTCATAGATTTTGTGAAGCATTTTTAAATAAACTACCAATCCTAAAGAAAATTTATAAGCTAATCCTAATATTTATATGGTAATGAAAAGAATCAAAATAGGCAAGACAATTGTATCAAGAAGAATCAAGTTCGAGGACTGATACTACCTGATTTCAAGACTTACTTTAAACACAAGTACCAAGGCAATTAGGAAAAGAAAGTCTTTTCAACAAATGGTGCTGGAATACTTTGATATATCCATATACAAAAATAAAACTTAGACCATAACCTTACATCACATAAAGTCAAATGAAATTTGAGCAGATTGAATATATGTTCACAAAAGAACTTAGGAAAAATTTACAAACTGGGTTTTATAAAAAATACTTTTGCTCTTCAAAATACACCATTAAGAAAATGAAAAAGCAAGTCACAGACTGAGAGAAAATAATTCATACATTTGATAAAGGATTTGTATCTGAAATACATAAAAAATATAAAAATTCAAGTAGAGGATGAATAAAACAGTTAAGATATGAGCACTTCACCAAAGAATACGTAATAATGGAAAGTTTTCATATGAAAAGATGCTCAACATCATTAGTGATTGGGGAAATTCAACTTAAAGCCACAATGAGACACCACCAGAAAGACTGCAGTCAAAAGACTGACAATGCCGAGTGGTGATGAGGAGGTGGCAAAAACAGAATTCTCACACACACTGTTGATGAGACCACGAAATAACAAAGACGCTTTTGAAAAGAGTCTGATGGTTTCTTACAAAGCTAAACAAATGCTTATGATGGTCTCAGAAATGCCACTTGTAGTTTCTTTAGCCAAGAAAGATGAATACGTATGTCCACCCAAAGATTTGTACACAAACGTCTCTAATGGCACTATTCACACCTGCCAAAAACTGGAAACAGACCAAATGCCTATCAGTTGCCGAATGGTTAAAGAAAATATGGTATATTCATACAATAAAATATAAATCAGCTCTACAAAAAGGAATGAACTACCAAGCATGCAACTACATGAATTAACCTCAAAAACATTAAACTAAGTGAAAGTACCCAGACACAAAATTCTATATTGTACAATTCCATTTACATGAAATCTCTATAAAAAGCAAAACAAGAAAGGCAGGAAGAAGGTCAGAAGTTGTGTCAGAGTGAGACTGACTCAATGAAGCGTGAGGGAAGTTCTGGTGATGATGGAAGTGCTTTAGAAGTGGATCGCGATGATGGTGGCACAACTGGTAAATTCCCTAATAATCAGGAATTGCCATCTGATATATCTTGAATCTTTGTATCATAAATTTTATGGTATGTAGTAAATTATATCTCAATAAACCTGTTATAAAATGTTTACCAAAAGGGATGTGGTACTAATTAGTATCCAGATCAGACTGAGCTACTAACAAACTAACACAATCTAACTTCATTGGCTTTTTGACAAGGTTACTACATTAGAAGACCATAAGCATAATACATCAAGATTCCAGCATGAAAACCACTGATGTGTCTAACTAAAAAATTTATGATATTTTGATTCCACTTGTTTGACTTAGTATGAATAGAATGCTAGATTTCTAATTAAAAAAATAGAGATGCAGCAAACAACAAAGGTTCACTACAACTGTAGTCAGTGTCTTGTAATAACCTGTAATGGAAAACAACCTCAAGAATGTCTGTGTATATATGTGTAACTGAATCAACGTGTTGTGAACCTGAAACCTTGTAAGTCAACTATACTTCAATAAAATATATACATTAAGGAGAAAAAAGAAAAAAGGACACAAGGGAACATTTTGAGGCAATGGAAATATTCTATTTCTTGATTCCAGTGATGAGTTCATGTCAAATTCATCAAAATCTATTCTAAAAAGGATATGTTTTACTGCACATTAATTGTATATCAATAAACTTAACAACAACAAAAATGACCTATCCTTCTTTGTCTAGGGGGAAAAAGTGTTTCATGAATTTCTATTGGAATATGGGCTTCCCTCAGAGCTCAGTTGGTAAAGAATCCACCTGCAATGCAGGAGACCCCCAGTCTGATCCCTAGTTTGGGAAGTTCCCCTGGAGAAGGGATAGGCTACCCACTCCAGTATTCTTGTGCTTCCCTGGTGGTTCAGCTGGTAAAAAAAATCTGCCTGCAATGCTGGAGACCTGAGTTCAATCCCTGGATTGGGAAGATCCCCTGGAGAAGGGAAAGGCTACCCACTCCAGTATTCTAGCCTGGAGAATTCCATGGACTTTATAGTCCATGGGGTCGCAAAGAGTCAGACATGACTGAGTGACTTTCACTGGAGTGTAGCTGCTTTACAATGTAGTGTTTGTTTCTACTGGACAAAGTGAATCGGGTGTTTAAATTAGGAATGTCCTGCTGGAAAAAAAACTGGCAATTCTCTATCAAAATATAAAGTATACAGTTTTTCGACTCAGCCCCCACCCCCCACCAAAAAAAAAGCACCACTGATGTAAAGTATTACAGGTTTCTTCTGTATCTGTATCCTACCCTGTTAGACATTTTTATTGGTTACTGTTATAAAGATACTGAGGACTTGCTTTTCAAATATGTAAGTGATTTAAAAGTGGGAAGGATAGCTAACTTGACAGCTGACAGAATCACGACTGAAAGTGATTTCATACCTATTTATTGGCAAATAATTTAAAGTTTCACAAAGGCAAGTTTCAGGATAAAATGTTACTGGCAACTCTCTAGGTGGGAGTGTGAATTGCTATAATCCCTATGGAGAGTCATATACATTCCCCCAAACCAGCAGTTCTCTGATAACGCACTGGTAGGAGCTACTCTCCCTTTGTGCCCTCAGAGTAACCTTTCCTCTGAGCAGCTCTACCCAGGGCTCCCAGTCGCCTCCAGTTTAACTTCAACACGCCGGAAAAACACCATTTTCAGTATGTGCCATGACATGAAAAGGATCGGGAAGCACTGCCTTAGAAAAGCTCTCACACATAAGCACCAAAAAACATGTACAAACAATGTTAAATCCAACAATCCCAAATAAAAACTACATCAACAACATCCATCACCTCAGTCGCAGAGAGCACACTTAACACCCAGATCTGAGTTTCTAAATACCACTCTCCAAAGGAAGAATAGAATGATCCTGGAACTACTTATGATGGCAGAAAATAAGGAAATGCTCAAAAAAAGATAGGCATGTTTCAAAAATACACAGGAGCCAACTAGAAGGAGCTCTCAATGGCTAACAGTGGAACAATCTGAATAACAAAGTAATAACAGCTTTGGATTATAACCCATAGAATAAAATAAATATCTAAGAGTTCTTATTGGCATGAATATATAAGAGAGGAAGAATTCTTTACAGAATTCCGATTAATAAATGTAGAAACAATGAAGAAAATACAAATGGCATAATTAGCATGCTGCTGCTGCTAAGTCGCTTCAGTCGTGTCCGACTCTGTGCGACCCCATTGACAGGAGCCCACCAGGCTCCACTGTCCCTGGGATTCTCCAGGCAAGAACACTGGAGTGGGTTGCCATTTCCTTCTCCAATGCATGAAAGTGAAAAGTGAACGTGAAGTCATACATCATATCAATTACTGTTGAAGGCAAGATCCACCAATGGGTGCCCAAGATGTGAAGTGAGAAGAAACAGCATAGTGACATAGCTTCAGAGTATCTCCAAAACACTTATCAGTTACAAGGGGAAAATGCAAAGTGGAGAAACTCTAGCCAACAGGTGAACCAAGAGATCAAGGTTAAACCACTAGTAACAAGACAGCAATATTATGCACCTCCCAATAGGATGCACTGAGGAGGACATAAGATCACTTCTGTGATATTCTTGTTAAAAACTCAATCTAATCACAAGGAAATAACAAATTCTATATTCAGTCTTTT
This sequence comes from Oryx dammah, assembly GCF_014754425.2. Classification (NCBI taxonomy): domain Eukaryota; kingdom Metazoa; phylum Chordata; class Mammalia; order Artiodactyla; family Bovidae; genus Oryx; species Oryx dammah. Next base: position 25,210 of record NW_024080543.1, read on the forward strand.
CTTGTGCTCAATTTCTAGGATTCTGAAGGTAATGAGCCAGCATCAATAGCTTCCCGAAAATTTCATTATGAGCAAAGTATAAAAGATAACTATAGGTAAGACTAGAAGACAGAAAACTTTAATTCCCCACAACATTATAAATAATGGGTGTGCCTTAAAATGCATACCACATATCATGTTCACGCATATTTAAGAAATGACGTAAGCAAGAAGATCAAATTCTCATGGCATAGTATCATAGGGTGCTATGAAGGATACAATGTGACAAGTCTTTCTCCCTTGGGTAACTAGATAATATAGTCCTTTCTCCTTAAATTTTGACTATCAGTTCAGTTCAGTCGCTCAGTCATGTCCACTCTTTACGACCCCATGAATAGCAGCACACCAGGCCTCCCTGTCCATCACCAACTCCGGGAGTTCACTCAGACTCACGTCCATCGAGTCAGTGATGCCATCCAGCCATCTCATCCTCTGTCGTCCCCTTCTCCTCCTGCCCCCAATCCCTCCCAGCATCAGAGTCTTTTCCAATGAGTCAACTCTTTGCATGAGGTGGCCAAAGTACTGGAGCTTCAGCTTTAGCATCATTCCTTCCAAAGAACACCCAGGACTGATCTCCTTCAGAATGGACTGGTTGCATCTCCTTGCAGTCCAAGGGACTCTCAAGAGTCTTTTCCAACACCACAGTTCAAAAGCATCAATTCTTCGGCACTCAGCTTTCTTCACAGTCCAACTCTCACATCCATACATGACCACTGGAAAAACCATAGCCTTGACTAGATGGACCTTAGTCGGCAAAGTAATGTCTCTGCTTTTGAATATGCTATCTAGGTTGGTCATAACTTTTCTTCCAAGGAGTAAGCGTCTTTTAATTGCATGGCTGCAGTCACCATCTGCAGTGATTTTGGAGCCCCCCCAAATCAAGTCTGACACTGTTTCCACTGTTTCCCCATCTATTTCCCATGAAGTGATGGGACCGGATGCCATGATCTTCATTTTCTGAATGTTGAGCTTTAAGCCAACTTTTTCACTCTCCACTTTCACTTTCATCGACAGGATTTTTACAGGAGACAGGGATCAAGACCATCCCCATGGAAAAGAAATGCAAAAAAAGCAACATGGCTGTCTGAGGAGGCCTTACAAATAGCTGTGAAAAGAAGAGAAGCGAAAAGCAAAGGAGAAAAGGAAAGATATAAACATCTGAATGCAGAGTTCTAAAGAATAGCAAGAAGAGATAAGAAAGCCTTCCTCAGCAATCAATGCAAAGAAAGAGAGGAAAACAACAGAATTGGAAGGACTAGAGATCTCTTCAAGAACATTAGAGATACCAAGGGAACATTTCATGCAAAGATGGGCTCAATAAAGGACAGAAATAGTCTGGACCTAACAGAACCAGAAGATATTAAGAAGAGGTGGCAAGAATACACAGAAGAACTATACAAAAAAGAGCTTCACGACCAAGACAATCATGATGATGTGATCGCTGACCTAGAGCCAGATATCCTGGAATATGAAGTCAAGTGGGCCTTAGAAAGCATCACTATGAACAAAGCTAGTGGAGGTGATGGAATTCCAGCTATTTCAAATCCTGAAAGATGATGCTGTGAAAGCGCTGCACTCAATATGCCAGGAAAATTTGGAAAAATTTTGACTATGGGAAGCAGCAAACATTTTTCTCCATCTTCCACTCCAGGTGTGTGCCTTTTCCCTCTCACTGTTTTCATTCATTCAATATTCAGTGAACTAGCCATGTGAAAGGCAGGGCACCGAGAGCTGTAGGAGATACAGAGATAAGATTAATTACCTCCTGTTCCAAAATTGCTTCCATTTTCTGATGCTTTTAAAAACAGGAGCTTTGAAACTTTTCCAGTTTTACCTTTCTTATTACAGTGGAATCACTGGCCTGGCTCAACTAACTACATCCTCCTTGAAAGTTGAAGTTGGTAAAAGAGACTTTTCCATCCTAATTTTCATGAAAATCATCTCTTTACTTGTCTTTTCACTTTTACCCTTCAATTAAGCATCCTTATAACTATATTAAATTTTTATTATATTATATATAATGCATTAATATTACATTATTTCACTTTTCTTATTATAGAATTTTATATAAGTAGAATCACGTAATGTACATTATTTTGTGACTGGTTTCTGTTACTCAAAGTTGTATTAGTGAGGTTCAAACATACTATGGAATGTAATTGCATACTTCTTTTCATTGTCATCTAATATTTCAGTTTATGAATTATTCTACTTTGTGAACTAACCAGTTTCAACCATTCTACTGTTAAAGGACACTTCTGCTGTCTCTAGCTGGAGATAATTATGAACATTACGAGTTTGAGGAACTTCACTACACATGTCCTCTGGTTCATACATAGAGTAAACCTGGGAGAATCGCTCCGTCAGAGCACGCGTGTCATCAACATAGGGCATGAAGCCCCTGCTAACCCACAGGCTCATAAATGCTTAGTCTTCTCCGTCTTTAAGTGAACTGGGCTGGGTCGAGAAGATCCCCTGGAGGAGGGAATGGTAACCCACTCCAGTACTCTTTCCTGGAGAACTAACTCCATGGACAGAGGAGCCTGGTGGGCTACAGTCCATGGGGTCACAAAGAGCTGGATATGAGTGACTGACTAACACATTCATGTATTGTGGTTTAATCTGCATATCCCTGATAACTAACAAAGCATAACATATTAACATCTCTTTGCTGGACACTTGTATTTCCTCTTTAGAAAAGTACCTGTTCTAGCCTCCTGCCAATTCTCTGAGCTAGGCTGTTGACCTTTTTCATATGATTTGCCAATTCATCATGGATAAAACTCCTTTGTCAGTTATATGTATTGCAAATATTTTCTCTCATGGTAAGGCGTATCTTTTTTGATGACCTATATCAAGAAGGCACAAAGTATGGTCCACACGTTAATTCTGTCCCACTCTCTATTTTTGTATATAAAGTTTCACTTATTATACATCATTAAAATACTGTCCCTTTGTTTGCTTTCATGCTGCAAAGGCAGAGGTAAGTAGTTGGGAAAAGACAGTATCGCCAGAGTAACTGGCCCTTCACAGAAAAAAGTGTGCTAAACATTGACTTACGTAATGAAAATGTTTTTTAAATTTCTCATGTCAATTTTTCATCAATCTTTCCCTTTATATCTATGTATTTTGTACCCTGTTTAAAGAAGTCCCTATTCTGAGGGCATGAAGACATTCACCGGCATTATTCAGTCCAGGGGAATTACTAGTTATGTGGTTGTTGTTCAGTCGCTCAGTCTTGTCCGACTCTTTGCAACTTTATGGACTGCAGCACGCCAGGCTTCCCTGTCCTTCACTATCTCCTGGAGCTTGCTCAAATTCATGTCCCTTGAATCGGTGATGCCATCCAACCATCTCGTCCTCTGTTGTGCCCTCCTCCTCCCACCTTCAATCTTTCCTAACATCAGGATCTTTTCTAATGAGTCGGCTCTTCACATCAGGTGGCCAAAGTATTGGAGATTAAGCTTCAGCATCAGTCCTTCCAGTGAATATTCAGGATTGATTTCCTTTAGGATTGACTGCCTTGATCTCCTATGCCAGCAAATTTAGAAAAGTCAGTAGTGGCCACAGGACTAGAAAAGGTCAGTTTTCATTCCAATCCCAAAGAAAGACAACGCCAAAGAATGTTCAAACTACCACACAACTGCACTCATTTCACATGCTAGCAAAGTAATACTCAAAATTCTCCAAGCTAGGATTCAACAGTATGTGAACCGAGAACTTCCAAGTGTTCAAGCTGGATTTAGAAAAGGCAGAGGAACCAGAGAACAAATTGCCAGCATCCACTGGATCACTAAAAAAGCAAGAGAATTCCAGAAAAACATCTACTTCTGCTTCATTGACTACGCTAAAGCCTTTGTGTGGACCACAACAAACTGGAAAATTCTTAAAGCAATGGAATGCTAGACTACCTTAACTGCCTCCTGAGAAACCTGTATGCAGGTCAAGAAGCAACAGTTAAAACAAGACATGGAACAAGAGACTGGTTAAAACTGGGAAAGGAGGAGAAGGAAATGGCAACCCACTCCACCATTCTTGCCTGGAGAATCTCATGGATGGAGGAGCCTGGCAGGCTACAGTCCACGGGATTGCAAAGAATGGGACATGACTGAATGACTAACAACAGAAACATAAGACAATATCAGTATTTTAATATTGATTATTATGCAACTAACTTGCCTAAATCTTTTAGTATATCTAGAGTTTCTCTTGAATTTTCCTTGAAAACAACTCTGAATTCTATCTACTTTGTTCTTTCTATCCATTTCTACTAAGTAGTAGTTGAAAGTTACCATGAAATTGGATGAGTCACCAAAGGAGATAATAATAAGATAAGGAAGGTCAAAGAGAAAAACATTATGATCACATATATTAAGAGTTTGGAATATAGAAGAAACATATCAAATGTGAATGTTTACTTTAAAAATGAGATGCCCAAGAAGTAAATTCACTGATTTCACTTTGCTATGACCTAACCCAGATGGTCTTTATGATCTGCAATTTTCTGATGCCAATGTAGGCAGTTGTGATGTCCTGGACTCTGGGGCTCATTCTCAGTTTAGTCAGTGGAACACTTTCCAATCATTCAGGGTTCTTCATGTACTAGCCATCCTTTGCACTGGAATGCTTTCTCAAAGACTCCAAAATACTATCCTTTGCTTTTCATGTGTGAAAAGATTAGCATAGGGTTCTGGCTTCTCGATTAAGTTTTAAAGTCCTTTAAGCAGACTTTGCCATATATGAATAAAAATGGATAAGTTGTGCTTTTCCCATATTTATGCTTTTGCCTCAGGAACTGACAAAGTTTCTAGCACATCAAATATGTATAAACTTAATTGCCTGTTAAATAATTAAACCCTAGGTGTTTGGGAATGGTGCTGGGACTGGGGAGGATGGGCACTTCATAGATGACTTACTTCTTAGAATGAGTGTCCATGGCTAATTGTCAGCTAGCCCCACAGACCAACAGGGATGTTTAACTTGCAATGCACTGCCTATCTCTGGATTTGGTAAAGCCAGATATTGAACACAGCAAAAAAAAAAAAAAAATTGGGAAAGGAGTACGTCAAGGTTATATACTGTATGCTTATTTAACTTCTATGCAGAGTACATCATATAAAATACAGGGCTGGATGAAGCTGGAATCAAGATTGCTGGGAAAAACATCAATAACCTCAGATATGCAGATGAAACCACCCTTATGGCAGAAGTGAAGAGGAACTAAAAACAGCCTCTTGATGAAGGTGAATGAGGAGAGTGAAAAAGTTGGCTTAAAACTCAATATTCAAAAAACAAAGATCATGGCATCTGGTCCCATCAGTTCATGGCAAATAGATGGGGAAACAATGGAAACAGTGACAGAGTTTTAGTTTAACTGCACTGTGGTAAGACAACAGTAAGATTTCACTTCTTACTTGATTTCTGTAAATGTTCCATGTGGTTGAAAAGAATATGTTTTCTTCAGCTGTAGAATATGCTATTCTATGAACCCTATTAGGTTAACTTCACATTTGAAAGACAGGTTATGCAAATAATTTGAGACCTAGAATGTCATCTTTCTCCTGAGAATACTTCTATTTGCTTCCATCAGGCATCTGGGGACATAAGCAGCCTAAAATGCAGTGTCAGAAATTTTCATGTTTTTCTGGGCAGGTGGTTGCCCCGACAACTGGAAGCTGGGCTGCAATCCATGCAAGGCCTGCTTTAATTTCATACTCTACTTATGAAATATTTTACCTGTAAAAATATTTCACATATATCCTAACAGATAAGGACTTTTTAAAACAAACCCACAATACCATAACTGCACTTACTAAAATCAAGAACTTAATACTGTCTAATAACTCTATCCATGTTCAATTTTTCCTGATAGTCAAAGAAACTGTGTTTTTGTAACTAGTTTATTGAAGTCAAAATATGAACAAGGTCCAACAGCTGCGTTTGGCTGATATGATTTCTAAGTCTTTTAACATTCATATCAGTTCTCTCTCTTTTCTTTCACATTTTCACTTACTTTAAAAAGTGGGTATTTGTCACAGAATTTCCAACATTCCAGATTTGACTTATTGTGTTTTCATGTTGTCATTTAAAATATTTATTTACCCCTTGTATTCCCTGTAAACTGGTAGTTAGAGACGTTTACACAGATTCAGGTTCAATTTTCTTTGGTAAGATTATATCTTAAGTGGAGGGCTATATACTTCTGATTGCATCACACTGGGAAGGATATAATATCTGCTTGACCCAGTTCTAGTGATGTTTAGATTAATCAGTGGATTCAAGTGTCACTGGCCTGATCCATCCAGTGCAAAGCTCCTCATCAACCTTTGACCTCATGGTTCAGGAAGCTATGATCTTTGCTGGAATCTATTATTTCATTAGATATTACAAAACATTGGTTTTTCTAACTGCATCATTCCTTCTATATTTATTAGCTATAGTTATTCCATATTGAAAAACTCTTCTTCATTCAGCCATTTAGTTACCCTGAAATATAACTGGGTTAAAAAAGGCATAAAAATGTTTCTTTCCCTTTAAATTTTTTCAAAGAACAAGTTGGGACCTTATCAACCTCCAACTAGTTTTTTTTTTTTTTTTTTTTCCCCAAGGAGCATCATTATGAACTCACAAAAGTTTATGTATCTGTTGTGTTTTTAATTCACTTCAGTCATTATTCTTTTTGATGGTCAAATTGTCCAGTGTTGATACCTCTATTATTTTCACAGGATCCTAATAGTCTTTGATTGGTTTTCTGTTCTCTGGCAGAAGACGTCCCAGGTATATATCTTTTATGCTGTGCCTCACTCAACCAAACAACTAAGGTTTGTTGCAAGTAAAATGATTTGTAACAACTGCAGTCGCTTCAGCCTGGGAAATCTTTACTATGTTGTTAGCTTACCAGTGTCTTCAAAATAGGATTTTTTTTCCTCCGGTTTCTCTAACTGCCCTTAACAGAGGGTCAGACTGAATTATTCATTCGGCCAATTTTGTATGCAGAAGTCCCCAAGTAAGTAAAACAGAAAGCACAAGGAAACAGACCAACAGAATAATTTATTAGTGCAAGAGAGTACCCAAACCAGCTTTTTAAAGACCACTGTCTTCCACTGTATGTCATAAAATGGAACTAGCTCAGCATAATCAACTAAACTGTGGTAGAATTTGGAAGAGATTCAGATCACAGTTCAGAGAGGTTTTGTTCCTGAATCCCGAAGCTGGTTCCAAAACAAATTTTCAATTAGTTTCAATTCAGCCATCAAAGAAGCTGCAAAATATCACACTGGCACTGGACTAAGAGCAAAAGAGAAATGGAAAATGACCATTAACAGGTCTAATTAGTGTGTTTAGCAGTGGCAGCAAAATGAGGAGCCAGATAACATCCACCAAACACAGTCTGGATACCAAAATTCTTATACAATGGAATGAACAAGTTTTTAACACTCCAAATGCTAAGCATATACATCTAAAGTTGAGGTTAAAAGGGAGAGATCCTACAGGGAAAAAGACAAGGGCACCATTCTTTAATAAAATTCTTTTCACAGCAAAAACAGTCAAAAATTATTTTGGGTAGATGGCTGACATACTAAAACATACTAAACTTCATTATATGACTTCAACCATTTTTGCCCCCAGTCTCTTCCACAAGAAACAGTATTCAAAGACCCTGGCAGTAACAAGCAGGCCTCAGATGAGAGGCCTCAGATGAGAGCACAGCCCTTGGCCAACCTGACCTTGGCTGCAGCCTTGGGAGACCCTAAGCAGGTAATTCAGCTAAGCTGTGCCTAGACTCCTGATTCACAGACACTGAGATAATAAATGTGTGGTTTTTTAAACTGCTAAATTTGTGGTCATTTGTTATCCAGCAATAGATAACTAATGTAGTATCACAAGCTAGAACATGATTTTAATTTTTAATTTCCTCAACATGTACATCTTTGCATTAGATATTTTTCAAGAAAATATGGATAAATTTCAGGTAACAGCTTAGAAAAGGCACTGAATTGAAAACCAAAAGACAGGGTGTAAGGCATGGTTCTACCTTACTAAGCAAACTTGTGTAAGTTTCACAACCTCTCAGGGCCTCAAGATTCCTTATTTGTAATCAGGGATAAAACCTGCCCTTACAAAGCATGACATAAACTAAAATCCAACTGCCTCTCATCAACAGTTCTGATACCACTCTAGTGTAAACCACCATCTACTCTCCCTGGCTTATTTTAGCAGATTCCTGACTCATCTCTCAGTTTTTGTCCTTGGCTCCTTCTTTACACAAGTTGCTTGCGTGATCCTTTTAAATCTAAGTCAGATGATATCACTCTTGTGCTCAAAATCTTCCAGTGGCCTTCCATCACATCTGGAATAAGTGTGATTTTACTTCTTTTTTTTAATTGATTGATTTTATTGATTTTATTTTAATTTTATTTCCAAAATCACACTTTGGAAATACGTGATTTGGAAATTTGGAAATGTGATTTCCAAAACGGCCAAGTCTTTAGCAAGTATGGCCATTCATCCCTTGGTTTACGAGGGGGGACTACTCCCAGGACCCCCACAGATATCAAAACCTTTGGATGCTGAAGTCCCTGAATGTAAAATGGAGCAGTATTTACATATAACCAACCCATGCATACTCTCCCATATATTTTAACTGATCTCCAGATTACTTATCATACCTAACACAATGTAAATGCTATGTAAATAGTTGCCAGTGCTGCAAATTCAAGTTTTGTTTCTTAGAACTTCCTGGAATTTTTCCCCCAAATATTTTCCACCCACTGGTGGTTGAATCCACAGATAGAGAATCACAGATACAGAGGCCCAACTGTTTAATACAGATGGTCCCTGATTTACGATGCTTCAATCTATATTTTTCAACTTAACGATACTGCAAAAGGAATACACATTCAGTAGAAACTGAACTCTGAATTTTCATCTCATAAACCTCTTCTGATGCTGGGCCATGGCAGTGAGAAACAGTTCCCAGTCAGTCACACACTCAAGGTAAACAACCAATACATTTATAACCATTCTGTACTCATACAACCATGCTGTTTTTCACTTTTAGTACAGTTTTCAATAAATTACATGAGATAGTCAATACCATATTATAAAACAGGCTTTGTGTTAGATGATTTTGCCCAACTGGAGGTTATGTAACTGTTCTGAGCACGTTTAAGGTAGGCTGGATTAGGCTACAGTGTTCATTCAGTAGGTTAGGTTTCTTAAATGCATTTTCTACTTAACAAAATTTTCAGCTTACAGTGGCTTATTAGGATGTAACTCCATCAAAAGAGAACCCTACGTGTTGCACCTTAGCAAAAATCTCAATTGTAGTATCTTTAATTTTAAAACTGAATGGGAGATGGAAGTCAGAGGAGCAATTACCCTTAGAAGAGGAGTGAGAGTGTCTAGAAAGAAGCACAAGCAGGTTTCTGGGGTTCTGGTTACAAAAAATATATTTGGTGAAAATTCACTGAGTATTACTTTAAATCTGTGTACTTTCCCATACGTAATGACTTCTACAGTTTTAAAACATGAATGAACTAATTAGAATTTTTGATTCCCCTTTAAAAGCTATACTTCAGGTTTCCCATCTTTTAAAAAAAGGTGAAAAAAACCTTAAAAAACCCTATTCTGACTATTGTGTCAATTAATAGAGAAAAAAAGTTAAGCACTTAGCATGCCTGGACTACTTTAAACACTTACTAAATGTACTAACAATAACAACAATCTCTTGGTTATCTGGAGAGTTACCACTTTTTAGAGTAACTGTTATGATTATTACTACTCACAATAACAACAGCATGAATACATTTAAGAAATTTAAATTACCAAGACACAGCAAAAATATCTACATACTAGATCTTCACTAATGTTCAGAATTACAGAGTAACCAAGAGATGTCACAAGCCTCTCACAACAGAGAGCTCACCACTGCTCATCCCTGTCAGGGAAACCTTGTAAGAATAGAGGCTTCTCTCCCCCAGGAGAGCAAAGGAAGGCCGAGGGCACAGGAACAATGAGCCCGTCTCCACTGGGGTGCCAGGCGGGGTGTCAAGAGGGAGGGACCCTGAGCACTGGGACAAGGCCTCACCTGATTTGGATGCTCGAAAGTCATTGAAAGACTCGCGACTCGCGTTTAGACTGGCAACATTCTGACCACTTTGGGTAAAGAAATGTGTGTCTCTTGCATTGCAGGCACATTCTTCACCATCTGAACCATCAGGGAAGTTCCTTGTGAGGTTCAGTATTCTTTATTATAATTTGGATTGCATTTACACAATGGGAAATCATATTGATCCTAAAGTCAATGTAATTTGAGTAAAGTGAAAGTGAAGTTGCTCAGCTGTGTCTGACTCTTTGCAACCTGTGGACTGTAGCCCACCAAGCTCCTCAGTCCATAGGATTCTCCAGGCAAGAATACTGGAGTGGGTTGCCATTTCCTTCTCCAGGGGAATCTTCCCGACCCAGGGATCGAACCCAGGTCTCCCACATTGCAGACAGACGCTTTAACCTCTGCACCACCAGGGAAGCCCTCAAATGCAAGAATCCAAGTACTAACATCAAAGATTTCAAGGGAGAAAAGGAAGCCAGGTTGAAAGAAGAAGGGGGAGGCGGGAGGCAGGGGGCGGAAGGGGTGGCCTTACAGATGTCTCCTGCCACCTTCCAGATGCCCAAGCGTTATGGGACTTTCCCCTGGGCCTCCAGAGAAGGGAGGACTGGAACTCGGCCCTACCAGAAATCAGAACAGACCAGAAGCAGAATTTGAGTTCTCTGCCAAGAGGAGGTGATCAGTCTCCAATCCTCAGCTCAGGCTGAGGGCCCTTTGACCACATTCCTGCGTCCAGGACCGGGGGACTAGAGAAACAGGGAAGGATAGGAAAGGTTAAGGAGAGGAAAGAAAGAGGGAAGGGGAGAGAGGTCAATAAAGTCTCTTGTTCCTTACCAGTCAGGGCACTCTGGCCAGTTGTCCATGTCAGGAGGAGACCAGGACAAAAGGGTCCCAGTTGCGGCTGCTCGGTCTGGTCCATTGGCAGGCAAGCTGGCCCCTGAGTACCCAGAGTGGTCAGGATGTCAGTCTCAGTGAAGAAGAATCCCACCAGAGTCGCCATTTGTTGCAGGAAGAGGGAACCCTTCCAGGGCCCGAAACTGGGCTCTTGTCTAACACTCAGAAATGAATTGTCCGAGGAGACACATATTCTGACAAAGCAAGAGATTTTATTGGGAAAGGGCACCCGGGTGGAGAGCAGTAGGGTAAGGAAACCCAGGAGAACCACTCAGTAGGATAAGGAAACCTGGGAGAACTTGGACTAAAGTCTGTATTAAATCCATTTTGTTCTAATTGTGAACTAATACTGCTTTAAGTATGACTAGAATACACACTGTATCCTCCTCCACACACCACCTATAGTCTCTCAAGTACTGGAATTACTTGAGAATTACTTGGAATTACATTCCTATTTGTCAAAAGTCTTACAGGAAGTGAGAGATTCTCATTCATTCATATTTTCTTTCAGTGAAATTACACTTCAGAATGTGTCCCAGTGTTGATAAATAGTCTAAAGGCAATGAAAAAAAAGATCACCAGGGTAGACAGCTGGTCCTCATCTGACAATGAAAGACAATGGCCAGAATAAATATATAAAGGTTTAAAGAAGAAAAGACGCCTAATCCTTGGGCCTCAAGGCTCTTCCCCAAATTCTGAAGCAATGGACCTTAAGAAGACCAAGGGGGAAGAAAAGGAAAGACCAGGAATATGTCAATTAAGAAGCAGCAGCAAAAAGGAAGAGTGTCAGCAGACAGGAGAGTGGCTTGTGTTCAAACATTCCAAGAAAGCACCCACTGCAACCCCCGCTGAGCGCAGTGAGCAGGGCCTGACGCAGAGCACTGACAGCGCCAGCGGCAGAGCAGGGATCGAGGTCGCCAGCCACGCAGATGTCGGAGGCAGTGGGCAAAACAAGGCTTTTTAAAAAATATATCTCAGTCAGAACTTTCTTTCATTTTCTCACACAGAAACACGTTACACACGTATATTATTGACTCTCTTATATTACGCTATCTTGAAAAGCGACAGTGAAAGTCGCTCAGTTGTGTCCGAGTCTTTGTGACCCCACGGACTACAGATATAGAGACCATGGACTTCTCCAGGCCAGAATACTGGAGTGGGTAGCTGTTCCCTTCTGCAGTGGATCTTCCCAACCCAGGGACTGAACCCAGGTTTCCTGCACTGCAGGTAGATTCTTTACGAGCTGAGCTAACAGGGAAGCCCTTGAAAGGTATTGCAAATGCACAAAATAACTGAATAGAGTTTAACTATAATTTTGATGCACTATTCATGAAAAGAGAAAGTGCTTTTTAAAACTTTACAAAAATGTGAAATTAAAAGCACAAAGATGAAGGGTAATTTTG
>NW_024080543.1:38153-60270 GCF_014754425.2 Oryx dammah
CACGACCCAGATAATCATGATGATGTGATCACTAATCTAGAGCCAGATATGTTGGAAAGTGAAGTCAAGTGGGCCTTAGAAAGCATCACTACAAACAAAGCTGGTGGAGGTGATGGAATTCCAGTTGATCTGTTTCAAATCCTGAAAGATGATGTGAAAGTGCTGCACTCAATATGCCAGCAAATTTGGAAAACTCAGCAGTGGCCACAGGACTTCACACACTAGTAAAGTAATGCTCAAAATTCTCCAAGCCAGGCTTCAACAATATGTGAACCATGAACTCCCTGATGCTCAAGCTGGTTTTAGAAAAGGCAGAGGAACCAGAGATCAAATTGCCAACCTCCTCTGGATCATGGAAAAAGCAAGAGAGTTTCAGAAAAACATCTATTTCTGCTTTATTGACTATGGCAAAGCCTTTGACTGTGTGGATCACAATAAACTGTGGAAAATTCTAAAAGAGATTGGCATACCAGACCACCTGACCTGCCTCTTGAGAAACGTATATGCAGGTCAGGAAGCAACAGTTAGAACTGGACATGGAACAACAGACTCGTTCCAAATAGGAAAAGGAGTATTTCAAGGCTGTATATTGTCACCCTGCTTATTTAACTTATATGCAGAGTACATCATGAGAAACGCTGGACTGGAAGAAACACAAGCTAGAATCAGGGTTGCCAGGAGAAAGATCAATCACCTCAGATATGCAGATGACACCACCCTTATGGCAGAAAGTGAAGAGGAACTAAAAAACCTCTTGATGAAAGTGAAAGAGGAGAGTGAAAGAGTTAGCTTAAAGCTCAACATTCAGAAAACGAAGATCATGGCATCCAGTCCCATCACTTCATGGGAAATAGATGGGGAAACAGTGGAAACAGTGTCAGACTTGATTTTTCTGGGCTCCAAAATCACAGCAGATGGTGATTGCAGCCATGAAATTAAAAGACGCTTACTCCTTGGAAGGAAAGTTATGACCAACCTAGATAGTATATTCAAAAGCAGAGACATTACTTTGCTGACTAAGGTCCATCTAGTCAAGGCTATGGTTTTTCCAGTGGTCATGTATAGACGTGAGAGTTGGACTGTGAAGAAGGTTGAGCGCCGAAGAATTGATGCTTTTGAACTGCGGTGTTGGAGAAGACTCTTGAGAGTCCCTTGGACTGCAAGGAGATGCAACCAGTCTATTCTGAAGGAGATCAGCCCTGGGATTTCTTTGGAAGGAATGATGCTGAAGCTGAAACTCCAGTCCTTTGGCCACCTCATGAGAAGAGTTGACTCACTGGAAAAGACTCTGATGCTGGGAGGGATTGGGGGCTGGAGGAGAAGGGGACAACCGAGGATGAGATGGCTGGATGGCATAACGGACTCTATGGACGTGAGTCTGAGTGAACTCCGCGAGATGGTGATGGACAGGGAGGCCTGGCATGCTGCAGTTCATGGGTCGCAAAGAGTCGGACACGACTGAGCGACTGAACTGTACATATGGGTAGCAATAAGAAGATAAAGATGAGGGAAGACCTTTTATGAAAGTGATCTACAGGGATAATTCCACTGTCCAGTGTAATTTCTAACCACCCAATCTGTTTCTTGCTTTGATTTTTATTTATGTAACTTATGATTTTAAACTTGTTTCACCAATATTATTGTGACTCCCACAACAGTTTGCCTCTTATTAATAATACAGGGACAGAGAAGGGCCAGACAGGTATGGGGATGATACAGTCTGCATTGTGACTCCAGTAGGATGAACAGTTGAAGGACAGGGCAACCTGAGACCGAGGGAAACTCTATCTGCTTGTTCCCTGCCTCACTGTGGACCTACTTCTCCTCTTCACTGATGGCCAGATCTTGGTGGTGAGAGTTTGAGCCAAAGAAGATCAAGACCTTGGGTTTTGGCTCACAGCCAGTCACCACAGTGCTTTTTAATGTCCTATAGAGAAAGGAGTACGTTAAGGCTGTATATTGTCACCCTGCTTATTTAACTTGTATGCAGAGTACATCATGAGAAAGCTGAGCTGGAAGAAGCAGAAGCTGGAATCAAGATTACCAGGAGGAATATCAATCACCTCAGGTATTCAGATGATACCACCATAATGGCAGAAAGTGAAGAGGAACTAAAAAGCCTCTTGATGAAAGTGAAAGAGGAGAGTGAAAAAGTTGGCTTAAAGCTCAACATTCAGAAAACGAAGATCATGGCATCTGGTCCCCTCACTTCATGGGAAATAGATGGGGAAACAGTGGAAACAGTGTCAGACTTGATTTTTGGGGGCTCCAAAATCACTGCAGATGGTGATTGCAGCCATGAGATTAAAAGACGCTTACTCCTTGGAAGGAAAGTTATGACCAACCTAGATAGTATATTCAAAAGCAGAGACATTACTTTGCCAACAAAGGTTTGTCTAGTCAAAGCTATGGTTTTTCCAGTAGTCATGTATGGATGTGAGAGTTGGACTGTGAAGAAAGCTGAGCGCCGAAGAATTGATAGTTTTGAACTGTGGTACTAGAGAAGACTCTTGAGAGTTCTTTGGACTGCAAGGTGATCCAACCAGTCCATTCTAAAGGAGATCAGTCCTGGGTGTTCTTTGGAAGGAATGATGCTGAAGCTGAAACTCCAGTATTTTGGCCACCTCATGCGAAGAGTTGACTCATTGGAAAAGACTGATGCTGGGAGGGATTGGGGGCAGGAGGAGAGGGGGATGACAGAGGATGAGATGGCTGGATGGCATCACCGACTCGATGGACATGGGTTTGGGTGAACTCTGGGAGTTGGTGGTAGACAGGGAGGCCTGGTGCGCTGCAATTCATGGGGTAACAAAGAGTTGGACACGACTGAGCGACTGAACTAAACTGAACTGAACTGAGAGACATTATGTTGGAGAAGGCAATGGCAGCCCCCTCCAGTACTCTTGCCTGGAAAATCCCATGGGTGGAGGAGCCTGGTGGGCTGCAGTCCATGGGGTCACGAGGAGTCGGACATGACTGAGCAACTTCACTTTCATTTTTCACTTTCATGCACTGGAGGAGGAAATGGCAACCCACTCTAGTGTTCTTGCCTGGAGAATCCCAGGGTCAGGGGAGCCTGGTGGGCTGCCATCCATGGGGTCACACAGAGTCAGAGACGACTGAAGCGACTTAGCAGCAGCAGAGATGTTATGTAATATATAGATACTATATAAAATATATATACTATATAAAAATATATAAAGGGATTAGATGAGAGAGTACCAACAATTAGGATGGTTACTGGAAGAGTTCCTTTCTCTATGGCTTCCTTAGAAATATGAATGAATTTCTGTATTGCTAAAGATTGGTGAAGTAAATATTATGAACATCCTTTTTTTGGCATATCTGATAAGCCATTCAGGGCCTATCATAGTTCTTAAACTTTGTTATTTAATTTTTCTATACTTTCCATATTCTGATATTTCAGTAGTCTTCATATAAAAGTACAGATTTTGTAGCAAATAATTTAATTTTAAAATTCATAGAACTAAAGTAAAATAAATACTATTTTAAATTTGTCAATATTTAAGAAAATGTGTGTAAGAAAAGGTCAGCTATTTCTAGAACTAAAATTTTCTCAACACCTTTAGGATTCATACTTTAGCTTTTGACAAAGTATTGGGCTATATTTAAAATACTTTATAGAATGTTAATTAACAACCACTGTCTTTTCAAACCCCTTATATTGCTAATTAGAGAAAAATAAAATTGAAAATTTATGTATTTTTTCTTCTATGTTTTATGTCATTTAAAAATTCCTTTGAAAATTAACACAGTGGCTTTCTTCTCTTCAAATCCTTTTGTTTCATGCATTCTCTGAATGCTCTACTTAGTTTCTTTAAACAGCACTCTACATAAAGGATATTAGTAACTCTTTGTAAAAATTGTGATGAATAACTTCCCACTTCTTCCTCTCTGCTTAGAAAAAGATTGTACTATTTTAGTGTCAGTCACTGAGATATTAAGCCTTAAGTGGTAGTAGTTAATGTATTTTTGACATAGGCTTTTCAGAAGAATGCTTTTGTTAAATCTGTACTTCTCCCTTTGTCGTCATTTAATTGTTTTTTAATATTACTCCTTATTAGGCTGAATTATTTTGTTATCTCTAATTAAAACTTAAATATAATGATCTGGCTTTTAAGAAAACATGCAGACTAATGGTGCTGAACCTTTTCTCTTTGCTGTTGGCCCAGACATTGCCCGCTTTGGTTTCCTAATTTAGTAACAGAAATAAAACTATGCAGGACTGGGCAGGTTTGGTATGCTGGCATCTAGCCGGGAAGCATTGGTTTCTTAAGTAAATGGACCTGTGGGGATTTGAGGAAAACACAGATTGAGTTACATGAGTTTTGCACTTCACAAATTCCTAACTATTTAAAGGAACTCAGCTAAGCCACTGCCACCTAAATAAAACTCAATTTTGTTGGGACACACACATACTAAATGATGTATTGTTTCCTTTTTCAAAATTACCCTTCATCTTTGTGCTTTTAATTTCATATTTTTGTAAAGTTTTAAAAAGCACTTTCTCTTTTCATGAATAGTGCATCAAAATTATAGTTAAACTCTATTCAGTTATTTTGTGCATTTGCAATACCTTTCAAGGGCTTCCCTGTTAGCTCAGCTCGTAAAGAATCTACCTGCAGTGCAGGAAACCTGGGTTCAGTCCCTGGGTTGGGAAGATCCACTGCAGAAGGGAACAGCTACCCACTCCAGTATTCTGGCCTGGAGAAGTCCATGGTCTCTATATCTGTAGTCCGTGGGGTCACAAAGACTCGGACACAACTGAGCGACTTTCACTGTCGCTTTTCAAGATAGCGTAATATAAGAGAGTCAATAATATACGTGTGTAACGTGTTTCTGTGTGAGAAAATGAAAGAAAGTTCTGACTGAGATATATATGTTTTAAAAAGCCTTGTTTTGCCCACTGCCTCCGACATCTGCGTGGCTGGCGACCTCGATCCCTGCCTGCTCTCTCTGCTGCTGGCGCTGTCAGTGCTCTGCGTCAGGCCCTGCTCACTGCGCTCAGCGGGGGTTGCAGTGGGTGCTTTCTTGGAATGTTTGAACACAAGCCACTCTCCTGTCTGCTGACACTCTTCCTTTTTGCTGCTGCTTCTTAATTGACATATTCCTGGTCTTTCCTTCCCCCTTGGTCTTCTTAAGGTCCATTGCTTCAGAATTTGGGGAAGAGCCTTGAGGCCCAAGGATTAGGCGTCTTTTCTTCTTTAAACCTTTATATATTTATTCTGGCCATTGTCTTTCATTGTCAGATGAGGACCAGCTGTCTACCCTGGTGATCTTTTTTTCATTGCCTTTAGACTATTTATCAACACTGGGACACATTCTGAAGTGTAATTTCACTGAAAGAAAATATGAATGAATGAGAATCTCTCACTTCCTGTAAGACTTTTGACAAATAGGAATGTAATTCCAAGTAATTCTCAAGTAATTCCAGTACTTGAGAGACTATAGGTGGTGTGTGGAGGAGGATACAGTGTGTATTCTAGTCATACTTAAAGCAGTATTAGTTCACAATTAGAACAAAATGGATTTAATACAGACTTTAGTCCAAGTTCTCCCAGGTTTCCTTATCCTACTGAGTGGTTCTCCTGGGTTTCCTTACCCTACTGCTCTCCACCCGGGTGCCCTTTCCCAATAAAATCTCTTGCTTTGTCAGAATATGTGTCTCCTCGGACAATTCATTTCTGAGTGTTAGACAAGAGCCCAGTTTCGGGCCCTGGAAGGGTTCCCTCTTCCTGCAACAAATGGCGACTCTGGTGGGATTCTTCTTCACTGAGACTGACATCCTGACCACTCTGGGTACTCAGGGGCCAGCTTGCCTGCCAATGGACCAGACCGAGCAGCCGCAACTGGGACCCTTTTGTCCTGGTCTCCTCCTGACATGGACAACTGGCCAGAGTGCCCTGACTGGTAAGGAACAAGAGACTTTATTGACCTCTCTCCCCTTCCCTCTTTCTTTCCTCTCCTTAACCTTTCCTATCCTTCCCTGTTTCTCTAGTCCCCCGGTCCTGGACGCAGGAATGTGGTCAAAGGGCCCTCAGCCTGAGCCGAGGATTGGAGACTGATCACCTCCTCTTGGCAGAGAACTCAAATTCTGCTTCTGGTCTGTTCTGATTTCTGGTAGGGCCGAGTTCCAGTCCTCCCTTCTCTGGAGGCCCAGGGGAAAGTCCCATAACGCTTGGGCATCTGGAAGGTGGCAGGAGACATCTGTAAGGCCACCCCTTCCGCCCCCTGCCTCCCGCCTCCCCCTTCTTCTTTCAACCTGGCTTCCTTTTCTCCCTTGAAACCTTTGATGTTAGTACTTGGATTCTTGCATTTGAGGGCTTCCCTGGTGGTGCAGAGGTTAAAGCGTCTGTCTGCAATGTGGGAGACCTGGGTTCGATCCCTGGGTCGGGAAGATTCCCCTGGAGAAGGAAAT
The DNA here is from genome assembly GCF_014754425.2 of Oryx dammah. Classification (NCBI taxonomy): domain Eukaryota; kingdom Metazoa; phylum Chordata; class Mammalia; order Artiodactyla; family Bovidae; genus Oryx; species Oryx dammah. Next base: position 44,593 of record NW_024080543.1, read on the forward strand.
GGCAACCCACTCCAGTATTCTTGCCTGGAGAATCCTATGGACTGAGGAGCTTGGTGGGCTACAGTCCACAGGTTGCAGAGTCAGACACAGCTGAGCAACTTCACTTTCACTTTACTCAAATTACATTGACTTTAGGATCAATATGATTTCCCATTGTGTAAATGCAATCCAAATTATAATAAAGAATACTGAACCTCACAAGGAACTTCCCTGATGGTTCAGATGGTGAAGAATGTGCCTGCAATGCAAGAGACACACATTTCTTTACCCAAAGTGGTCAGAATGTTGCCAGTCTAAACGCGAGTCGCGAGTCTTGAAATGACTTTCGAGCATCCAAATCAGGTGAGGCCTTGTCCCAGTGCTCAGGGTCCCTCCCTCTTGACACCCCGCCTCGCACCCCAGTGGAGACGGGCTCATTGTTCCTGTGCCCTCGGCCTTCCTTTGCTCTCCTGGGGGAGAGAAGCCTCTGTTCTTACAAGGTTTCCCTGACAGGGATGAGCAGTGGTGAGCTCTCTGTTGTCAGAGGCTTGTGACATCTCTTGGTTACTCTGTAATTCTGAACATTAGTGAAGATCTAGTATGTAGATATTTTTGCTGTGTCTTGGTAATTTAAATTTCTTAAATGTATTCATGCTGTTGTTATTGTGAGTAGTAATAATCATAACAGTTACTCTAAAAAGTGGTAACTCTCCAGATAACCAAGAGATTGTTGTTATTGTTAGTACATTTAGTAAGTGTTTAAAGTAGTCCAGGCATGCTAAGTTCTTAACTTTTTTTCTCTATTAATTGACACAATAGTCAGAATAGGGTTTTTTTAAGTTTTTTTTCACCTTTTTTTAAAAGATGGGAAACCTGAAGTATAGCTTTTAAAGGGGAATCAAAAATTCTAATTAGTTCATTCATGTTTTAAAACTGTAGAAGTCATTACATATGGGAAAGTACACAGATTTAAAGTAATACTCAGTGAATTTTCACCAAATATATTTTTTGTAACCAGAACCCCAGAAACCTGCTTGTGCTTCTTTCTAGACACTCTCACTCCTCTTCTAAGGGTAATTGCTCCTCTGACTTCCATCTCCCATTCAGTTTTAAAATTAAAGATACTACAATTGAGATTTTTGCTAAGGTGCAACACGTAGGGTTCTCTTTTGATGGAGTTACATCCTAATAAGCCATTGTAAGTTGAAAATTTTGTTAAGTAGAAAATGCTTTTAAGAAACCTAACCTACTGAATGAACACTGTAGCCTAATCCAGCCTACCTTAAACGTGCTCAGAACAGTTACATAACCTCCAGTTGGGCAAAATCATCTAACACAAAGCCTGTTTTATAATATGGTATTGACTATCTCATGTAATTTATTGAAAACTGTACTAAAAGTGAAAAACAGCATGGTTGTATGAGTACAGAATGGTTATAAGTGTATTGGTTGTTTACCTTGAGTGTGTGACTGACTGGGAACTGTTTCTCACTGCCATGGCCCAGCATCAGAAGAGGTTTATGAGATCAAAATTCAGAGTTCAGTTTCTACTGAATGTGTATTCCTTTTGCAGTATCGTTAAGTTGAAAAATATAGATTGAAGCATCGTAAATCAGGGACCATCTGTATTAAACAGTTGGGCCTCTGTATCTGTGATTCTCTATCTGTGGATTCAACCACCAGTGGGTGGAAAATATTTGGGGGAAAAATTCCAGGAAGTTCTAAGAAACAAAACTTGAATTTGCAGCACTGGCAACTATTTACATAGCATTTACATTGTGTTAGGTATGATAAGTAATCTGGAGATCAGTTAAAATATATGGGAGAGTATGCATGGGTTGGTTATATGTAAATACTGCTCCATTTTACATTCAGGGACTTCAGCATCCAAAGGTTTTGATATCTGTGGGGGTCCTGGGAGTAGTCCCCCCTCGTAAACCAAGGGATGAATGGCCATACTTGCTAAAGACTTGGCCGTTTTGGAAATCACATTTCCAAATTTCCAAATCACGTATTTCCAAAGTGTGATTTTGGAAATAAAATTAAAATAAAATCAATAAAATCAATCAATTAAAAAAAAGAAGTAAAATCACACTTATTCCAGATGTGATGGAAGGCCACTGGAAGATTTTGAGCACAAGAGTGATATCATCTGACTTAGATTTAAAAGGATCACGCAAGCAACTTGTGTAAAGAAGGAGCCAAGGACAAAAACTGAGAGATGAGTCAGGAATCTGCTAAAATAAGCCAGGGAGAGTAGATGGTGGTTTACACTAGAGTGGTATCAGAACTGTTGATGAGAGGCAGTTGGATTTTAGTTTATGTCATGCTCTGTAAGGGCAGGTTTTATCCCTGATTACAAATAAGGAATCTTGAGGCCCTGAGAGGTTGTGAAACTTACACAAGTTTGCTTAGTAAGGTAGAACCATGCCTTACACCCTGTCTTTTGTTTTTCAATTCAGTGCCTTTTCTAAGCTGTTACCAGAAATTTATCCATATTTTCTTGAAAAATATCTAATGCAAAGATGTACATGTTGAGGAAATTAAAAATGAAAATCATGTTCTAGCTTGTGATACTACATTAGTTATCTATTGCTGGATAACAAATGACCACAAATTTAGCAGTTTTAAAAACCACACATTTATTATCTCAGTGTCTGTGAATCAGGAGTCTAGGCACAGCTTAGCTGAATTACCTGCTTAGGGTCTCACAAGGCTGCAGCCAAGGTCAGGTTGGCCAAGGGCTGTGCTCTCATCTGAGGCCTCTCATCTGAGGCCTGCTTGTTACTGCCAGGGTCTTTGAATACTGTTTCTTGTGGAAGAGACTGGGGGCAAAAATGGTTGAAGTCATATAATGAAGTTTAGTATGTTTTAGTATGTCAGCCATCTACCCAAAATAATTTTTGACTGTTTTTGCTGTGAAAAGAATTTTATTAAAGAATGGTGCCCTTGTCTTTTTCCCTGTAGGATCTCTCCCTTTTAACCTCAACTTTAGATGTATATGCTTAGCATTTGGAGTGTTAAAAACTTGTTCATTCCATTGTATAAGAATTTTGGTATCCAGACTGTGTTTGGTGGATGTTATCTGGCTCCTCATTTTGCTGCCACTGCTAAACACACTAATTAGACCTGTTAATGGTTATTTTCCATTTCTCTTTTGCTCTTAGTCCAGTGCCAGTGTGATATTTTGCAGCTTCTTTGATGGCTGAATTGAAACTAATTGAAAATTTGTTTTGGAACCAGCTTCGGGATTCAGGAACAAAACCTCTCTGAACTGTGATCTGAATCTCTTCCAAATTCTACCACAGTTTAGTTGATTATGCTGAGCTAGTTCCATTTTATGACATACAGTGGAAGACAGTGGTCTTTAAAAAGCTGGTTTGGGTACTCTCTTGCACTAATAAATTATTCTGTTAGTCTGTTTCCTTGTGCTTTCTGTTTTACTTACTTGGGGACTTCTGCATACAAAATTGGCAGAATGAATAATTCAGTCTGACCCTCTGTTAAGGGCAGTTAGAGAAACCGGAGGAAAAAAACTCCTATTTTAAAGACACTGGTAAGCTAACAACATAGTAAAGATTTCCCAGGCTGAAGCGACTGCAGTTGTTACAAATCATTTTACTTGCAACAAACCTTAGTTGTTTGGTTGAGTGAGGCACAGCATAAAAGATATATACCTGGGACGTCTTCTGCCAGAGAACAGAAAACCAATCAAAGACTATTAGGATCCTGTGAAAATAATAGAGGTATCAACACTGGACAATTTGACCATCAAAAAGAATAATGACTGAAGTGAATTAAAAACACAACAGATACATAAACTTTTGTGAGTTCATAATGATGCTCCTTGGGAAAAAAAAAAAAAAAAAAAACTAGTTGGAGGTTGATAAGGTCCCAACTTGTTCTTTGAAAAAATTTAAAGGGAAAGAAACATTATTATGCCTTTTTTAACCCAGTTATATTTCAGGGTAACTAAATGGCTGAATGAAGAAGAGTTTTTCAATATGGAATAACTATAGCTAATAAATATAGAAGGAATGATGCAGTTAGAAAAACCAATGTTTTGTAATATCTAATGAAATAATAGATTCCAGCAAAGATCATAGCTTCCTGAACCATGAGGTCAAAGGTTGATGAGGAACTTTGCACTGGATGGATCAGGCCAGTGACACTTGAATCCACTGATTAATCTAAACATCACTAGAACTGGGTCAAGCAGATATTATATCCTTCCCAGTGTGATGCAATCAGAAGTATATAGCCCTCCACTTAAGATATAATCTTACCAAAGAAAATTGAACCTGAATCTGTTTAAACGTCTCTAACTACCAGTTTACAGGGAATACAAGGGGTAAATAAATATTTTAAATGACAACATGAAAACACAATAAGTCAAATCTGGAATGTTGGAAATTCTGTGACAAATACCCACTTTTTAAAGTAAGTGAAAATGTGAAAGAAAAGAGAGAGAACTGATATGAATGTTAAAAGACTTAGAAATCATATCAGCCAAACGCAGCTGTTGGACCTTGTTCATATTTTGACTTCAATAAACTAGTTACAAAAACACAGTTTCTTTGACTATCAGGAAAAATTGAACATGGATAGAGTTATTAGACAGTATTAAGAAGTTCTTGATTTTAGTAAGTGCAGTTATGGTATTGTGGGTTTGTTTTAAAAAGTCCTTATCTGTTAGGATATATGTGAAATATTTTTACAGGTAAAATATTTCATAAGTAGAGTATGAAATTAAAGCAGGCCTTGCATGGATTGCAGCCCAGCTTCCAGTTGTCGGGGCAACCACCTGCCCAGAAAAACATGAAAATTTCTGACACTACATTTTAGGCTACTTATGTCCCCAGATGCCTGATGGAAGCAAATAGAAGTATTCTCAGGAGAAAGAGGACATTCTAGGTCTCAAATTATTTGCATAACCTGTCTTTCAAATGTGAAGTTAACCTAATAGGGTTCATAGAATAGCATATTCTACAGCTGAAGAAAACATATTCTTTTCAACCACATGGAACATTTACAGAAATCAAGTAAGAAGTGAAATCTTACTGTTGTCTTACCACAGTGCAGTTAAACTAAAACTCTGTCACTGTTTCCATTGTTTCCCCATCTATTTGCCATGAACTGATGGGACCAGATGCCATGATCTTTGTTTTTTGAATATTGAGTTTTAAGCCAACTTTTTCACTCTCCTCATTCACCTTCATCAAGAGGCTCTTTTTAGTTCCTCTTCACTTCTGCCATAAGGGTGGTTTCATCTGCATATCTGAGGTTATTGATGTTTTTCCCAGCAATCTTGATTCCAGCTTCATCCAGCCCTGTATTTTATATGATGTACTCTGCATAGAAGTTAAATAAGCATACAGTATATAACCTTGACGTACTCCTTTCCCTTTTTTTTTTTTTTTTTTGCTGTGTTCAATATCTGGCTTTACCAAATCCAGAGATAGGCAGTGCATTGCAAGTTAAACATCCCTGTTGGTCTGTGGGGCTAGCTGACAATTAGCCATGGACACTCATTCTAAGAAGTAAGTCATCTATGAAGTGCCCATCCTCCCCAGTCCCAGCACCATTCCCAAACACCTAGGGTTTAATTATTTAACAGGCAATTAAGTTTATACATATTTGATGTGCTAGAAACTTTGTCAGTTCCTGAGGCAAAAGCATAAATATGGGAAAAGCACAACTTATCCATTTTTATTCATATATGGCAAAGTCTGCTTAAAGGACTTTAAAACTTAATCGAGAAGCCAGAACCCTATGCTAATCTTTTCACACATGAAAAGCAAAGGATAGTATTTTGGAGTCTTTGAGAAAGCATTCCAGTGCAAAGGATGGCTAGTACATGAAGAACCCTGAATGATTGGAAAGTGTTCCACTGACTAAACTGAGAATGAGCCCCAGAGTCCAGGACATCACAACTGCCTACATTGGCATCAGAAAATTGCAGATCATAAAGACCATCTGGGTTAGGTCATAGCAAAGTGAAATCAGTGAATTTACTTCTTGGGCATCTCATTTTTAAAGTAAACATTCACATTTGATATGTTTCTTCTATATTCCAAACTCTTAATATATGTGATCATAATGTTTTTCTCTTTGACCTTCCTTATCTTCTTCTTATTATTATCTCCTTTGGTGACTCATCCAATTTCATGGTAACTTTCAACTACTACTTAGTAGAAATGGATAGAAAGAACAAAGTAGATAGAATTCAGAGTTGTTTTCAAGGAAACTTCAAGAGAAACTCTAGATATACTAAAAGATTTAGGCAAGTTAGTTGCATAATAATCAATATTAAAATACTGATATTGTCTTATGTTTCTGTTGTTAGTCATTCAGTCATGTCCCATTCTTTGCAATCCCGTGGACTGTAGCCTGCCAGGCTCCTCCATCCATGAGATTCTCCAGGCAAGAATGGTGGAGTGGGTTGCCATTTCCTTCTCCTCCTTTCCCAATTTTAACCAGTCTCTTGTTCCATGTCTTGTTTTAACTGTTGCTTCTTGACCTGCATACAGGTTTCTCAGGAGGCAGTTAAGGTAGTCTAGCATTCCATTGCTTTAAGAATTTTCCAGTTTGTTGTGGTCCACACAAAGGCTTTAGCGTAGTCAATGAAGCAGAAGTAGATGTTTTTCTGGAATTCTCTTGCTTTTTTAGTGATCCAGTGGATGCTGGCAATTTGTTCTCTGGTTCCTCTGCCTTTTCTAAATCCAGCTTGAACACTTGGAAGTTCTCGGTTCACATACTGTTGAATCCTAGCTTGGAGAATTTTGAGTATTACTTTGCTAGCATGTGAAATGAGTGCAGTTGTGTGGTAGTTTGAACATTCTTTGGCATTGTCTTTCTTTGGGATTGGAATGAAAACTGACCTTTTCTAGTCCTGTGGCCACTACTGAGTTTTCTAAATTTGCTGGCATAGGAGATCAAGCCAGTCAATCCTAAAGGAAATCAATCCTGAATATTCACTGGAAGGACTGATGCTGAAGCTTAATCTCCAATATTTTGGCCACCTGATGTGAAGAGCCGACTCATTAGAAAAGATCCTGATGTTAGGAAAGATTGAAGGTGGGAGGAGGAGGGCACAAGAGAGGACGAGATGGTTGGATGGCATCACCGATTCAAGGGACATGAATTTGAGCAAGCTCCAGGAGATAGTGAAGGACAGGGAAGCCTGGCGTGCTGCAGTCCATAAAGTTGCAAAGAGTCGGACAAGACTGAGCGACTGAACAACAACCACATAACTAGTAATTCCCCTGGACTGAATAATGCCGGTGAATGTCTTCATGCCCTCAGAATAGGGACTTCTTTAAACAGGGTACAAAATACATAGATATAAAGGGAAAGATTGATGAAAAATTGACATGAGAAATTTAAAAAACATTTTCATTACGTAAGTCAATGATTAGCACACTTTTTTCTGTGAAGGGCCAGTTACTCTGGCGATACTGTCTTTTCCCAACTACTTACCTCTGCCTTTGCAGCATGAAAGCAAACAAAGGGACAGTATTTTAATGATGTATAATAAGTGAAACTTTATATACAAAAATAGAGAGTGGGACAGAATTAACGTGTGGACCATACTTTGTGCCTTCTTGATATAGGTCATCAAAAAAGATACGCCTTACCATGAGAGAAAATATTTGCAATACATATAACTGACAAAGGAGTTTTATCCATGATGAATTGGCAAATCAGTATGAAAAAGGTCAACAGCCTAGCTCAGAGAATTGGCAGGAGGCTAGAACAGGTACTTTTCTAAAGAGGAAATACAAGTGTCCAGCAAAGAGATGTTAATATGTTATGCTTTGTTAGTTATCAGGGATATGGAGATTAAACCACAGTACATGAATGTGTTAATCAGTCACTCATATCCAGCTCTTTGTGACCCCATGGACTGTAGCCCACCAGGCTCCTCTGTCCATGGAGTTAGTTCTCCAGGAAAGAATACTGGAGTGGGTTACCATTCCCTCCTCCAGGGGATCTTCTCGACCCAGCCCAGTTCACTTAAAGACGGAGAAGACTAAGCATTTATGTGCCTGTGGGTTAGCAGGGGCTTCATGCCCTATGTTGATGACACGCGTGCTCTGACGGAGCCATTCTCCCAGGTATGAACCAGAGGACATGTGTAGTGAAGTTCCTCAAACTCGTAATGTTCATAATTATCTCCAGCTAGAGACAGCAGAAGTGTCCTTTAACAGTAGAATGGTTGAAACTGGTTAGTTCACAAAGTAGAATAATTCATAAACTGAAATATTAGATGACAATGAAAAGAAGTATGCAATTACATTCCATACAACTTTGAGTAACAGAAACCAGTCACAAAATAATGTACATTACGTGATTCTACTTATATAAAATTCTATAATAAGAAAAGTGAAATAATGTAATATTAATGCATTATATATAATAGAATAAAAATTTAATATAGTTATAAGGATGCTTAATTGAAGGGTAAAAGTGAAAAGACAAGTAAAGAGATGATTTTCATGAAAATTAGGATGGAAAAGTCTCTTTTACCAACTTCAACTTTCAAGGAGGATGTAGTTAGTTGAGCCAGGCCAGTGATTCCACTGTAATAAGAAAGGTAAAACTGGAAAAGTTTCAAAGCTCCTGTTTTTAAAAGCATCAGAAAATGGAAGCAATTTTGGAACAGGAGGTAATTAATCTTATCTCTGTATCTCCTACAGCTCTTGGTGCCCTGCCTTTCACATGGCTAGTTCACTGAATATTGAATGAATGAAAACAGTGAGAGGGAAAAGGCACACACCTGGAGTGGAAGATGGAGAAAAATGTTTGCTGCTTCCCATAGTCAAAATTTTTCCAAATTTTCCTGGCATATTGAGTGCAGTGCTTTCACAGCATCATCTTTCAGGATTTGAAATAGCTGGAATTCCATCACCTCCACTAGCTTTGTTCATAGTGATGCTTTCTAAGGCCCACTTGACTTCATATTCCAGGATATCTGGCTCTAGGTCAGCGATCACATCATCATGATTATCTTGGTCGTGAAGCTCTTTTTTGTATAGTTCTTCTGTGTATTCTTGCCACCTCTTCTTAATATCTTCTGGTTCTGTTAGGTCCAGATTATTTCTGTCCTTTATTGAGCCCATCTTTGCATGAAATGTTCCCTTGGTATCTCTAATGTTCTTGAAGAGATCTCTAGTCCTTCCAATTCTGTTGTTTTCCTCTATTTCTTTGCATTGATTGCTGAGGAAGGCTTTCTTATCTCTTCTTGCTATTCTTTAGAACTCTGCATTGAGATGTTTATATCTTTCCTTTTCTCCTTTGCTTTTCCCTTCTCTTCTTTTCACAGCTATTTGTAAGGCCTCCTCAGACAGCCATGTTGCTTTTTTTGCATTTCTTTTCCATGGGGATGGTCTTGATCCCTGTCTCCTGTAAAAATCCTGTTGATGAAAGTGAAAGTGGAGAGTGAAAAAGTTGGCTTAAAGCTCAACATTCAGAAAATGAAGATCATGGCATCCGGTCCCATCACTTCATGGGAAATAGATGGGGAAACAGTGGAAACAGTGTCAGACTTGATTTTGGGGGGCTCCAAAATCACTGCAGATGGTGACTGCAGCCATGCAATTAAAAGACGCTTACTCCTTGGAAGAAAAGTTATGACCAACCTAGATAGCATATTCAAAAGCAGAGACATTACTTTGCCGACTAAGGTCCATCTAGTCAAGGCTATGGTTTTTCCAGTGGTCATGTATGGATGTGAGAGTTGGACTGTGAAGAAAGCTGAGTGCCGAAGAATTGATGCTTTTGAACTGTGGTGTTGGAAAAGACTCTTGAGAGTCCCTTGGACTGCAAGGAGATGCAACCAGTCCATTCTGAAGGAGATCAGTCCTGGGTGTTCTTTGGAAGGAATGATGCTACAGCTGAAGCTCCAGTACTTTGGCCACCTCATGCAAAGAGTTGACTCATTGGAAAAGACTCTGATGCTGGGAGGGATTGGGGGCAGGAGGAGAAGGGGACGACAGAGGATGAGATGGCTGGATGGCATCACTGACTCGATGGACGTGAGTCTGAGTGAACTCCCGGAGTTGGTGATGGACAGGGAGGCCTGGTGTGCTGCTATTCATGGGGTCGTAAAGCGTGGACATGACTGAGCGACTGAACTGAACTGATAGTCAAAATTTCAGGAGAAAGGACTATATTATCTAGTTACCCAAGGGAGAAAGACTTGTCACATTGTATCCTTCATAGCACCCTATGATACTATGCCATGAGAATTTGATCTTCTTGCTTAAGTCATTTCTCAAATATGCGTGAACATGATATGTGGTATGCATTTTAAGGCACACCCATTATTTATAATGTTGTGGGGAATTAAAGTTTTCTGTCTTCTAGTCTTACCTATATTTATCTTTTATACTTTGCTCATAATGAAATTTTCGGGAAGCTATTGATGCTGGCTCATTACCTTCAGAATCCTAGAAATTGAGCACAAGAAAAGACTGAATATAGAATTTGTTATTTCCTTGTGATTAGATTGAGTTTTTAACAAGAATATCACAGAAGTGATCTTATGTCCTCCTCAGTGCATCCTATTGGGAGGTGCATAATATTGCTGTCTTGTTACTAGTGGTTTAACCTTGATCTCTTGGTTCACCTGTTGGCTAGAGTTTCTCCACTTTGCATTTTCCCCTTGTAACTGATAAGTGTTTTGGAGATACTCTGAAGCTATGTCACTATGCTGTTTCTTCTCACTTCACATCTTGGGCACCCATTGGTGGATCTTGCCTTCAACAGTAATTGATATGATGTATGACTTCACGTTCACTTTTCACTTTCATGCATTGGAGAAGGAAATGGCAACCCACTCCAGTGTTCTTGCCTGGAGAATCCCAGGGACAGTGGAGCCTGGTGGGCTCCTGTCAATGGGGTCGCACAGAGTCGGACACGACTGAAGCGACTTAGCAGCAGCAGCATGCTAATTATGCCATTTGTATTTTCTTCATTGTTTCTACATTTATTAATCGGAATTCTGTAAAGAATTCTTCCTCTCTTATATATTCATGCCAATAAGAACTCTTAGATATTTATTTTATTCTATGGGTTATAATCCAAAGCTGTTATTACTTTGTTATTCAGATTGTTCCACTGTTAGCCATTGAGAGCTCCTTCTAGTTGGCTCCTGTGTATTTTTGAAACATGCCTATCTTTTTTTGAGCATTTCCTTATTTTCTGCCATCATAAGTAGTTCCAGGATCGTTCTAGTCTTCCTTTGGAGAGTGGTATTTAGAAACTCAGATCTGGGTGTTAAGTGTGCTCTCTGCTACTGAGGTGATGGATGTTGTTGATGTAGTTTTTATTTGGGATTGTTGGATTTAACATTGTTTGTACATGTTTTTTGGTGCTTATGTGTGAGAGCTTTTCTAAGGCAGTGCTTCCCGATCCTTTTCATGTCATGGCACATACTGAAAATGGTGTTTTTCCGGCGTGTTGAAGTTAAACTGGAGGTGACTGGGAGCCCTGGGTAGAGCTGCTCAGAGGAAAGGTTACTCTGAGGGCACAAAGGGAGAGTAGCTCCTACCAGTGCGTTATCAGAGAACTGCTGGTTTGGGGGAATGTATATGACTCTCCATAGGGATTATAGCAATTCACACTCCCACCTAGAGAGTTGCCAGTAACATTTTATCCTGAAACTTGCCTTTGTGAAACTTTAAATTATTTGCCAATAAATAGGTATGAAATCACTTTCAGTCATGATTCTGTCAGCTGTCAAGTTAGCTATCCTTCCCACTTTTAAATCACTTACATATTTGAAAAGCAAGTCCTCGGTATCTTTATAAAAGTAACCAATAAAAATGTCTAACAGGGTAGGACACAGATACAGAAGAAACCTGTAATACTTTACATCAGTGGTGCTTTTTTTTTGGTGGGGGGTGGGGGCTGAGTCGAAAAACTGTATACTTTATATTTTGATAGAGAATTGCCAGTTTTTTTTTCCAGCAGGACATTCCTAATTTAAACACCCGATTCACTTTGTACAGTAGAAACAAACACTACATTGTAAAGCAGCTACACTCCAGTGAAAGTCACTCAGTCATGTCTGACTCTTTGCGACCCCATGGACTATAAAGTCCATGGAATTCTCCAGGCTAGAATACTGGAGTGGGTAACCTTTCCCTTCTCCAGGGGATCTTCCCAATCCAGGGATTGAACTCAGGTCTCCAGCATTGCAGGCAGATTTTTTTACCAGCTGAACCACCAGGGAAGCACAAGAATACTGGAGTGGGTAGCCTATCCCTTCTCCAGGGGAACTTCCCAAACTAGGGATCAGACTGGGGGTCTCCTGCATTGCAGGTGGATTCTTTACCAACTGAGCTCTGAGGGAAGCCCATATTCCAATAGAAATTCATGAAACACTTTTTCCCCCTAGACAAAGAAGGATAGGTCATTTTTGTTGTTGTTAAGTTTATTGATATACAATTAATGTGCAGTAAAACATATCCTTTTTAGAATAGATTTTGATGAATTTGACATGAACTCATCACTGGAATCAAGAAATAGAATATTTCCATTGCCTCAAAATGTTCCCTTGTGTCCTTTTTTCTTTTTTCTCCTTAATGTATATATTTTATTGAAGTATAGTTGACTTACAAGGTTTCAGGTTCACAACACGTTGATTCAGTTACACATATATACACAGACATTCTTGAGATTGTTTTCCATTACAGGTTATTACAAGACACTGACTACAGTTGTAGTGAACCTTTGTTGTTTGCTGCATCTCTATTTTTTTAATTAGAAATCTAGCATTCTATTCATACTAAGTCAAACAAGTGGAATCAAAATATCATAAATTTTTTAGTTAGACACATCAGTGGTTTTCATGCTGGAATCTTGATGTATTATGATTATGGTCTTCTAATGTAGTAACCTTGTCAAAAAGCCAATGAAGTTAGATTGTGTTAGTTTGTTAGTAGCTCAGTCTGATCTGGATACTAATTAGTACCACATCCCTTTTGGTAAACATTTTATAACAGGTTTATTGAGATATAATTTACTACATACCATAAAATTTATGATACAAAGATTCAAGATATATCAGATGGCAATTCCTGATTATTAGGGAATTTACCAGTTGTGCCACCATCATCGCGATCCACTTCTAAAGCACTTCCATCATCACCAGAACTTCCCTCACGCTTCTTTGAGTCAGTCTCACTCTGACACAACTTCTGACCTTCTTCCTGCCTTTCTTGTTTTGCTTTTTATAGAGATTTCATGTAAATGGAATTGTACAATATAGAATTTTGTGTCTGGGTACTTTCACTTAGTTTAATGTTTTTGAGGTTAATTCATGTAGTTGCATGCTTGGTAGTTCATTCCTTTTTGTAGAGCTGATTTATATTTTATTGTATGAATATACCATATTTTCTTTAACCATTCGGCAACTGATAGACATTTGGTCTGTTTCCAGTTTTTGGCAGGTGTGAATAGTGCCATTAGAGACGTTTGTGTACAAATCTTTGGGTGGACATACGTATTCATCTTTCTTGGCTAAAGAAACTACAAGTGGCATTTCTGAGACCATCATAAGCATTTGTTTAGCTTTGTAAGAAACCATCAGACTCTTTTCAAAAGCGTCTTTGTTATTTCGTGGTCTCATCAACAATGTGTGTGAGAATTCTGTTTTTGCCACCTCCTCATCACCACTCGGCATTGTCAGTCTTTTGACTGCAGTCTTTCTGGTGGTGTCTCATTGTGGCTTTAAGTTGAATTTCCCCAATCACTAATGATGTTGAGCATCTTTTCATATGAAAACTTTCCATTATTACGTATTCTTTGGTGAAGTGCTCATATCTTAACTGTTTTATTCATCCTCTACTTGAATTTTTATATTTTTTATGTATTTCAGATACAAATCCTTTATCAAATGTATGAATTATTTTCTCTCAGTCTGTGACTTGCTTTTTCATTTTCTTAATGGTGTATTTTGAAGAGCAAAAGTATTTTTTATAAAACCCAGTTTGTAAATTTTTCCTAAGTTCTTTTGTGAACATATATTCAATCTGCTCAAATTTCATTTGACTTTATGTGATGTAAGGTTATGGTCTAAGTTTTATTTTTGTATATGGATATATCAAAGTATTCCAGCACCATTTGTTGAAAAGACTTTCTTTTCCTAATTGCCTTGGTACTTGTGTTTAAAGTAAGTCTTGAAATCAGGTAGTATCAGTCCTCGAACTTGATTCTTCTTGATACAATTGTCTTGCCTATTTTGATTCTTTTCATTACCATATAAATATTAGGATTAGCTTATAAATTTTCTTTAGGATTGGTAGTTTATTTAAAAATGCTTCACAAAATCTATGAATGATAAATGGTACCTGTTTTTCTCACTGTATAAATATTTTAAGTGACTAATTAAATTTATTGTTTTAATTCTATTGAGATTTCCTATTTCTTTAGTTCCTTGCATAATTTTTTGGGAGTTTGTCCATTTTTGTCTATGTAGTCTGGTTTTTTGCATAAAATTGTTCTTTCTGTTTCATTACAATTATTTTAATTTCTGTAGAATAATTCTTAATTTTGGTAATATGTGTTCTGTTTCTTGCTCTCCCTCTATCTCTGTTACTTGCATTTTCTTCAGTTCAGTTCAGTTGCGTCTAACTCTTTGCAACCCCATGAACCGCAGCATGCCAGGCCTCCCTGTCCATCACCAACTCCCAAAGTCCACCCAAACCCATGTCTGTTGAGTCGGTGATGCCATCCAACCATCTCATCCTCTGTCGTCCCCTTCTCCTCCTGCCCTCAATCTTTCCCAGCATGAGGGTCTTTTCAAATGAGTCAGCTCTTCGCTTGAAGTGGCCAAAGTACTACAGTTTCAGCTTCAGCATCAGTCCTTCCAGTGAACACCCAGGACTGATCTCCTTTAGGATAGACTGGTTGGATCTCCTTGCAGGGACTCTCAAGAGTCTTCTCCAACACCACAGTTCAAAACCATCAATTATTTGGCGCTCAGCTTTCTTTATAGTCCAACTCTCACATCCATACATGCCTGCTGGAAAAACCATAGCCTTGACCAGACGGACCTTTGTTGACAAAGTAATGTCTCTGCTTTTTAATATGCTGTCTAGGTCGGTCAAAACCTTCCTTCCAAGAAGTAAGCGTCTTTTAATTTCATGGCTGCAGTCACCATCTACGGTGATTTTGGAGCCCAGAAAAATAGTCAGCCACTGTTTCCACTGTTTCCCCATCTATTTGCCATGAAGTGATGGGACTGGATGCCATGATCTTAGTTTTCTGAAGGTTGAGCTTTAAGCCAACTTTTTCACTCTCCTCTTTCGCTTTCATCAAGAGGCTCTTTAGTTCTTCTTCACTTTCTGCCATAAGGGTTAGTTAGTCTAGCTAAAGTTTGCCAGTTTTGTTGATATTATAAAAGTGCCAACTTTTGAATTCATTGGCTTTCTCTGTTATTTTTCAGTTTTATATTTTATGGATCATTGCTCTTATCCTTATTATTTCCTTCCCTCTACTCTTTTGATACTGTTTGGTTCGACTGTGACCCAGTATCCTTGCAGGGTCATGTTTGATGGTGGGCCTGAGCTGTGGGCATGACCTTCCTTCCCCTGTAGCCCACACTCATCTGTCATCTTTTTGGCAGCCCCTCCCCCTTCTCTGCACCCTTGATGGTGGGCCTGAGCCCAGCCCCCCTGTTAGCATGGAGCC
>NW_024080543.1:60770-100661 GCF_014754425.2 Oryx dammah
TATAGGTAAGACTAGAAGACAGAAAACTTTAATTCCCCACAACATTATAAATAATGGGTGTGCCTTAAAATGCATACCACATATCATGTTCACGCATATTTGAGAAATGACTTAAGCAAGAAGATCAAATTCTCATGGCATAGTATCATAGGGTGCTATGAAGGATACAATGTGACAAGTCTTTCTCCCTTGGGTAACTAGATAATATAGTCCTTTCTCCTGAAATTTTGACTATCAGTTCAGTTCAGTCGCTCAGTCATGTCCACGCTTTACGACCCCATGAATAGCAGCACACCAGGCCTCCCTGTCCATCACCAACTCCGGGAGTTCACTCAGACTCACGTCCATCGAGTCAGTGATGCCATCCAGCCATCTCATCCTCTGTCGTCCCCTTCTCCTCCTGCCCCCAATCCCTCCCAGCATCAGAGTCTTTTCCAATGAGTCAACTCTTTGCATGAGGTGGCCAAAGTACTGGAGCTTCAGCTGTAGCATCATTCCTTCCAAAGAACACCCAGGACTGATCTCCTTCAGAATGGACTGGTTGCATCTCCTTGCAGTCCAAGGGACTCTCAAGAGTCTTTTCCAACACCACAGTTCAAAAGCATCAATTCTTCGGCACTCAGCTTTCTTCACAGTCCAACTCTCACATCCATACATGACCACTGGAAAAACCATAGCCTTGACTAGATGGACCTTAGTCGGCAAAGTAATGTCTCTGCTTTTGAATATGCTATCTAGGTTGGTCATAACTTTTCTTCCAAGGAGTAAGCGTCTTTTAATTGCATGGCTGCAGTCACCATCTGCAGTGATTTTGGAGCCCCCCAAAATCAAGTCTGACACTGTTTCCACTGTTTCCCCATCTATTTCCCATGAAGTGATGGGACCGGATGCCATGATCTTCATTTTCTGAATGTTGAGCTTTAAGCCAACTTTTTCACTCTCCACTTTCACTTTCATCAACAGGATTTTTACAGGAGACAGGGATCAAGACCATCCCCATGGAAAAGAAATGCAAAAAAAGCAACATGGCTGTCTGAGGAGGCCTTACAAATAGCTGTGAAAAGAAGAGAAGGGAAAAGCGAAGGAGAAAAGGAAAGATATAAACATCTCAATGCAGAGTTCTAAAGAATAGCAAGAAGAGATAAGAAAGCCTTCCTCAGCAATCAATGCAAAGAAATAGAGGAAAACAACAGAATTGGAAGGACTAGAGATCTCTTCAAGAACATTAGAGATACCAAGGGAACATTTCATGCAAAGATGGGCTCAATAAAGGACAGAAATAGTCTGGACCTAACAGAACCAGAAGATATTAAGAAGAGGTGGCAAGAATACACAGAAGAACTATACAAAAAAGAGCTTCACGACCAAGATAATCATGATGATGTGATCGCTGACCTAGAGCCAGATATCCTGGAATATGAAGTCAAGTGGGCCTTAGAAAGCATCACTATGCACAAAGCTAGTGGAGGTGATGGAATTCCAGCTATTTCAAATCCTGAAAGATGATGCTGTGAAAGCGCTGCACTCAATATGCCAGGAAAATTTGGAAAAATTTTGACTATGGGAAGCAGCAAACATTTTTCTCCATCTTCCACTCCAGGTGTGTGCCTTTTCCCTCTCACTGTTTTCATTCATTCAATATTCAGTGAACTAGCCATGTGAAAGGCAGGGCACCGAGAGCTGTAGGAGATACAGAGATAAGATTAATTACCTCCTGTTCCAAAATTGCTTCCATTTTCTGATGCTTTTAAAAACAGGAGCTTTGAAACTTTTCCAGTTTTACCTTTCTTATTACAGTGGAATCACTGGCCTGGCTCAACTAACTACATCCTCCTTGAAAGTTGAAGTTGGTAAAAGAGACTTTTCCATCCTAATTTTCATGAAAATCATCTCTTTACTTGTCTTTTCACTTTTACCCTTCAATTAAGCATCCTTATAACTATATTAAATTTTTATTATATTATATATAATGCATTAATATTACATTATTTCACTTTTCTTATTATAGAATTTTATATAAGTAGAATCACGTAATGTACATTATTTTGTGACTGGTTTCTGTTACTCAAAGTTGTATGGAATGTAATTGCATACTTCTTTTCATTGTCATCTAATATTTCAGTTTATGAATTATTCTACTTTGTGAACTAACCAGTTTCAACCATTCTACTGTTAAAGGACACTTCTGCTGTCTCTAGCTGGAGATAATTATGAACATTACGAGTTTGAGGAACTTCACTACACATGTCCTCTGGTTCATACCTGGGAGAATGGCTCCGTCAGAGCACGCGTGTCATCAACATAGGGCATGAAGCCCCTGCTAACCCACAGGCACATAAATGCTTAGTCTTCTCCGTCTTTAAGTGAACTGGGCTGGGTCGAGAAGATCCCCTGGAGGAGGGAATGGTAACCCACTCCAGTATTCTTTCCTGGAGAACTAACTCCATGGACAGAGGAGCCTGGTGGGCTACAGTCCATGGGGTCACAAAGAGCTGGATATGAGTGACTGATTAACACATTCATGTATTGTGGTTTAATCTGCATATCCCTGATAACTAACAAAGCATAACATATTAACATCTCTTTGCTGGACACTTGTATTTCCTCTTTAGAAAAGTACCTGTTCTAGCCTCCTGCCAATTCTCTGAGCTAGGCTGTTGACCTTTTTCATACTGATTTGCCAATTCATCATGGATAAAACTCCTTTGTCAGTTATATGTATTGCAAATATTTTCTCTCATGGTAAGGCGTATCTTTTTTGATGACCTATATCAAGAAGGCACAAAGTATGGTCCACACGTTAATTCTGTCCCACTCTCTATTTTTGTATATAAAGTTTCACTTATTATACATCATTAAAATACTGTCCCTTTGTTTGCTTTCATGCTGCAAAGGCAGAGGTAAGTAGTTGGGAAAAGACAGTATCGCCAGAGTAACTGGCCCTTCACAGAAAAAAGTGTGCTAATCATTGACTTACGTAATGAAAATGTTTTTTAAATTTCTCATGTCAATTTTTCATCAATCTTTCCCTTTATATCTATGTATTTTGTACCCTGTTTAAAGAAGTCCCTATTCTGAGGGCATGAAGACATTCACCGGCATTATTCAGTCCAGGGGAATTACTAGTTATGTGGTTGTTGTTCAGTCGCTCAGTCTTGTCCGACTCTTTGCAACTTTATGGACTGCAGCACGCCAGGCTTCCCTGTCCTTCACTATCTCCTGGAGCTTGCTCAAATTCATGTCCCTTGAATCGGTGATGCCATCCAACCATCTCGTCCTCTCTTGTGCCCTCCTCCTCCCACCTTCAATCTTTCCTAACATCAGGATCTTTTCTAATGAGTCGGCTCTTCACATCAGGTGGCCAAAATATTGGAGATTAAGCTTCAGCATCAGTCCTTCCAGTGAATATTCAGGATTGATTTCCTTTAGGATTGACTGGCTTGATCTCCTATGCCAGCAAATTTAGAAAACTCAGTAGTGGCCACAGGACTAGAAAAGGTCAGTTTTCATAAATCCCAAAGAAAGACAATGCCAAAGAATGTTCAAACTACCACACAACTGCACTCATTTCACATGCTAGCAAAGTAATACTCAAAATTCTCCAAGCTAGGATTCAACAGTATGTGAACCGAGAACTTCCAAGTGTTCAAGCTGGATTTAGAAAAGGCAGAGGAACCAGAGAACAAATTGCCAGCATCCACTGGATCACTAAAAAAGCAAGAGAATTCCAGAAAAACATCTACTTCTGCTTCATTGACTACGCTAAAGCCTTTGTGTGGACCACAACAAACTGGAAAATTCTTAAAGCAATGGAATGCTAGACTACCTTAACTGCCTCCTGAGAAACCTGTATGCAGGTCAAGAAGCAACAGTTAAAACAAGACATGGAACAAGAGACTGGTTAAAATTGGGAAAGGAGGAGAAGGAAATGGCAACCCACTCCACCATTCTTGCCTGGAGAATCTCATGGATGGAGGAGCCTGGCAGGCTACAGTCCACGGGATTGCAAAGAATGGGACATGACTGAATGACTAACAACAGAAACATAAGACAATATCAGTATTTTAATATTGATTATTATGCAACTAACTTGCCTAAATCTTTTAGTATATCTAGAGTTTCTCTTGAAGTTTCCTTGAAAACAACTCTGAATTCTATCTACTTTGTTCTTTCTATCCATTTCTACTAAGTAGTAGTTGAAAGTTACCATGAAATTGGATGAGTCACCAAAGGAGATAATAAGAAGAAGAAGATAAGGAAGGTCAAAGAGAAAAACATTATGATCACATATATTAAGAGTTTGGAATATAGAAGAAACATATCAAATGTGAATGTTTACTTTAAAAATGAGATGCCCAAGAAGTAAATTCACTGATTTCACTTTGCTATGACCTAACCCAGATGGTCTTTATGATCTGCAATTTTCTGATGCCAGTGTAGGCAGTTGTGATGTCCTGGACTCTGGGGCTCATTCTCAGTTTAGTCAGTGGAACACTTTCCAATCATTCAGGGTTCTTCATGTACTAGCCATCCTTTGCACTGGAATGCTTTCTCAAAGACTCCAAAATACTATCCTTTGCTTTTCATGTGTGAAAAGATTAGCATAGGGTTCTGGCTTCTCGATTAAGTTTTAAAGTCCTTTAAGCAGACTTTGCCATATATGAATAAAAATGGATAAGTTGTGCTTTTCCCATATTTATGCTTTTGCCTCAGGAACTGACAAAGTTTCTAGCACATCAAATATGTAAAAACTTAATTGCCTGTTAAATAATTAAACCCTAGGTGTTTGGGAATGGTGCTGGGACTGGGGAGGATGGGCACTTCATAGATGACTTACTTCTTAGAATGAGTGTCCATGGCTAATTGTCAGCTAGCCCCACAGACCAACAGGGATGTTTAACTTGCAATGCACTGCCTATCTCTGGATTTGGTAAAGCCAGATATTGAACACAGCAAAAAAAAAAAAAAATTGGGAAAGGAGTACGTCAAGGTTATATACTGTATGCTTATTTAACTTCTATGCAGAGTACATCATATAAAATACAGGGCTGGATGAAGCTGGAATCAAGATTGCTGGGAAAAACATCAATAACCTCAGATATGCAGATGAAACCACCCTTATGGCAGAAGTGAAGAGGAACTAAAAAGAGCCTCTTGATGAAGGTGAATGAGGAGAGTGAAAAAGTTGGCTTAAAACTCAATATTCAAAAAACAAAGATCATGGCATCTGGTCCCATCAGTTCATGGCAAATAGATGGGGAAACAATGGAAACAGTGACAGAGTTTTAGTTTAACTGCACTGTGGTAAGACAACAGTAAGATTTCACTTCTTACTTGATTTCTGTAAATGTTCCATGTGGTTGAAAAGAATATGTTTTCTTCAGCTGTAGAATATGCTATTCTATGAACCCTATTAGGTTAACTTCACATTTGAAAGACAGGTTATGCAAATAATTTGAGACCTAGAATGTCCTCTTTCTCCTGAGAAAACTTCTATTTGCTTCCATCAGGCATCTGGGGACATAAGTAGCCTAAAATGTAGTGTCAGAAATTTTCATGTTTTTCTGGGCAGGTGGTTGCCCCGACAACTGGAAGCTGGGCTGCAAGCCATGCAAGGCCTGCTTTAATTTCATACTCTACTTATGAAATATTTTACCTGTAAAAATATTTCACATATATCCTAACAGATAAGGACTTTTTAAAACAAACCCACAATACCATAACTGCACTTACTAAAATCAAGAACTTCTTAATACTGTCTAATGACTCTATCCATGTTCAATTTTTCCTGATAGTCAAAGAAACTGTGTTTTTGTAACTAGTTTATTGAAGTCAAAATATGAACAAGGTCCAACAGCTGCGTTTGGCTGATATGATTTCTAAGTCTTTTAACATTCATATCAGTTCTCTCTCTTTTCTTTCACGTTTTCACTTACTTTAAAAAGTGGGTATTTGTCACAGAATTTCCAACATTCCAGATTTGACTTATTCTGTTTTCATGTTGTCATTTAAAATATTTATTTACCCCTTGTATTCCCTGTAAACTGGTAGTTAGAGACGTTTAAACAGATTCAGGTTCAATTTTCTTTGGTAAGATTATATCTTAAGTGGAGGGCTATATACTTCTGATTGCATCACACTGGGAAGGATATAATATCTGCTTGACCCAGTTCTAGTGATGTTTAGATTAATCAGTGGATTCAAGTGTCACTGGCCTGATCCATCCAGTGCAAAGTTCCTCATCAACCTTTGACCTCATGGTTCAGGAAGCTATGATCTTTGCTGGAATCTATTATTTCATTAGATATTACAAAACATTGGTTTTTCTAACTGCATCATTCCTTCTATATTTATTAGCTATAGTTATTCCATATTGAAAAACTCTTCTTCATTCAGCCATTTAGTTACCCTGAAATATAACTGGGTTAAAAAAGGCATAAAAATGTTTCTTTCCCTTTAAATTTTTTCAAAGAACAAGTTGGGACCTTATCAACCTCCAACTAGTTTTTTTTTTTTTTTCCCAAGGAGCATCATTATGAACTCACAAAAGTTTATGTATCTGTTGTGTTTTTAATTCACTTCAGTCATTATTCTTTTTGATGGTCAAATTGTCCAGTGTTGATACCTCTATTATTTTCACAGGATCCTAATAGTCTTTGATTGGTTTTCTGTTCTCTGGCAGAAGACGTCCCAGGTATATATCTTTTATGCTGTGCCTCACTCAACCAAACAACTAAGGTTTGTTGCAAGTAAAATGATTTGTAACAACTGCAGTCGCTTCAGCCTGGGAAATCTTTACTATGTTGTTAGCTTACCAGTGTCTTCAAAATAGGATTTTTTTTCCTCCGGTTTCTCTAACTGCCCTTAACAGAGGGTCAGACTGAATTATTCATTCTGCCAATTTTGTATGCAGAAGTCCCCAAGTAAGTAAAACAGAAAGCACAAGGAAACAGACTAACAGAATAATTTATTAGTGCAAGAGAGTACCCAAACCAGCTTTTTAAAGACCACTGTCTTCCACTGTATGTCATAAAATGGAACTAGCTCAGCATAATCAACTAAACTGTGGTAGAATTTGGAAGAGATTCAGATCACAGTTCAGAGAGGTTTTGTTCCTGAATCCCGAAGCTGGTTCCAAAACAAATTTTCAATTAGTTTCAATTCAGCCATCAAAGAAGCTGCAAAATATCACACTGGCACTGGACTAAGAGCAAAAGAGAAATGGAAAATAACCATTAACAGGTCTAATTAGTGTGTTTAGCAGTGGCAGCAAAATGAGGAGCCAGATAACATCCACCAAACACAGTCTGGATACCAAAATTCTTATACAATGGAATGAACAAGTTTTTAACACTCCAAATGCTAAGCATATACATCTAAAGTTGAGGTTAAAAGGGAGAGATCCTACAGGGAAAAAGACAAGGGCACCATTCTTTAATAAAATTCTTTTCACAGCAAAAACAGTCAAAAATTATTTTGGGTAGATGGCTGACATCCTAAAACATACTAAACTTCATTATATGACTTCAACCATTTTTGCCCCCAGTCTCTTCCACAAGAAACAGTATTCAAAGACCCTGGCAGTAACAAGCAGGCCTCAGATGAGAGGCCTCAGATGAGAGCACAGCCCTTGGCCAACCTGACCTTGGCTGCAGCCTTGTGAGACCCTAAGCAGGTAATTCAGCTAAGCTGTGCCTAGACTCCTGATTCACAGACACTGAGATAATAAATGTGTGGTTTTTAAAACTGCTAAATTTGTGGTCATTTGTTATCCAGCAATAGATAACTAATGTAGTATCACAAGCTAGAACATGATTTTCATTTTTAATTTCCTCAACATGTACATCTTTGCATTAGATATTTTTCAAGAAAATATGGATAAATTTCTGGTAACAGCTTAGAAAAGGCACTGAATTGAAAAACAAAAGACAGGGTGTAAGGCATGGTTCTACCTTACTAAGCAAACTTGTGTAAGTTTCACAACCTCTCAGGGCCTCAAGATTCCTTATTTGTAATCAGGGATAAAACCTGCCCTTACAGAGCATGACATAAACTAAAATCCAACTGCCTCTCATCAACAGTTCTGATACCACTCTAGTGTAAACCACCATCTACTCTCCCTGGCTTATTTTAGCAGATTCCTGACTCATCTCTCAGTTTTTGTCCTTGGCTCCTTCTTTACACAAGTTGCTTGCGTGATCCTTTTAAATCTAAGTCAGATGATATCACTCTTGTGCTCAAAATCTTCCAGTGGCCTTCCATCACATCTGGAATAAGTGTGATTTTACTTCTTTTTTTTAATTGATTGATTTTATTGATTTTATTTTAATTTTATTTCCAAAATCACACTTTGGAAATACGTGATTTGGAAATTTGGAAATGTGATTTCCAAAACGGCCAAGTCTTTAGCAAGTATGGCCATTCATCCCTTGGTTTACGAGGGGGGACTACTCCCAGGACCCCCACAGATATCAAAACCTTTGGATGCTGAAGTCCCTGAATGTAAAATGGAGCAGTATTTACATATAACCAACCCATGCATACTCTCCCATATATTTTAACTCATCTCCAGATTACTTATCATACCTAACACAATGTAAATGCTATGTAAATAGTTGCCAGTGCTGCAAATTCAAGTTTTGTTTCTTAGAACTTCCTGGAATTTTTCCCCCAAATATTTTCCACCCACTGGTGGTTGAATCCACAGATAGAGAATCACAGATACAGAGGCCCAACTGTTTAATACAGATGGTCCCTGATTTACGATGCTTCAATCTATATTTTTCAACTTAACGATACTGCAAAAGGAATACACATTCAGTAGAAACTGAACTCTGAATTTTGATCTCATAAACCTCTTCTGATGCTGGGCCATGGCAGTGAGAAACAGTTCCCAGTCAGTCACACACTCAAGGTAAACAACCAATACACTTATAACCATTCTGTACTCATACAACCATGCTGTTTTTCACTTTTAGTACAGTTTTCAATAAATTACATGAGATAGTCAATACCATATTATAAAACAGGCTTTGTGTTAGATGATTTTGCCCAACTGGAGGTTATGTAACTGTTCTGAGCACGTTTAAGGTAGGCTGGATTAGGCTACAGTGTTCATTCAGTAGGTTAGGTTTCTTAAATGCATTTTCTACTTAACAAAATTTTCAGCTTACAGTGGCTTATTAGGATGTAACTCCATCAAAAGAGAACCCTACGTGTTGCACCTTAGCAAAAATCTCAATTGTAGTATCTTTAATTTTAAAACTGAATGGGAGATGGAAGTCAGAGGAGCAATTACCCTTAGAAGAGGAGTGAGAGTGTCTAGAAAGAAGCACAAGCAGGTTTCTGGGGTTCTGGTTACAAAAAATATATTTGGTGAAAATTCACTGAGTATTACTTTAAATCTGTGTACTTTCCCATACGTAATGACTTCTACAGTTTTAAAACATGAATGAACTAATTAGAATTTTTGATTCCCCTTTAAAAGCTATACTTCAGGTTTCCCATCTTTTAAAAAAAGGTGAAAAAAAACTTAAAAAACCCTATTCTGACTATTGTGTCAATTAATAGAGAAAAAAAGTTAAGCACTTAGCATGCCTGGACTACTTTAAACACTTACTAAATGTACTAACAATAACAACAATCTCTTGGTTATCTGGAGAGTTACCACTTTTTAGAGTAACTGTTATGATTATTACTACTCACAATAACAACAGCATGAATACATTTAAGAAGTTTAAATTACCAAGACACAGCAAAAATATCTACATACTAGATCTTCACTAATGTTCAGAATTACAGAGTAACCAAGAGATGTCACAAGCCTCTGACAACAGAGAGCTCACCACTGCTCATCCCTGTCAGGGAAACCTTGTAAGAATAGAGGCTTCTCTCCCCCAGGAGAGCAAAGGAAGGCCGAGGGCACAGGAACAATGAGCCCGTCTCCACTGGGGTGCGAGGCGGGGTGTCAAGAGGGAGGGACCCTGAGCACTGGGACAAGGCCTCACCTGATTTGGATGCTCGAAAGTCATTTCAAGACTCGCGACTCGCGTTTAGACTGGCAACATTCTGACCACTTTGGGTAAAGAAATGTGTGTCTCTTGCATTGCAGGCACATTCTTCACCATCTGAACCATCAGGGAAGTTCCTTGTGAGGTTCAGTATTCTTTATTATAATTTGGATTGCATTTACACAATGGGAAATCATATTGATCCTAAAGTCAATGTAATTTGAGTAAAGTGAAAGTGAAGTTGCTCAGCTGTGTCTGACTCTTTGCAACCTGTGGACTGTAGCCCACCAAGCTCCTCAGTCCATAGGATTCTCCAGGCAAGAATACTGGAGTGGGTTGCCATTTCCTTCTCCAGGGGAATCTTCCCGACCCAGGGATCGAACCCAGGTCTCCCACATTGCAGACAGACGCTTTAACCTCTGCACCACCAGGGAAGCCCTCAAATGCAAGAATCCAAGTACTAACGTCAAAGGTTTCAAGGGAGAAAAGGAAGCCAGGTTGAAAGAAGAAGGGGGAGGCGGGAGGCAGGGGGCGGAAGGGGTGGCCTTACAGATGTCTCCTGCCACCTTCCAGATGCCCAAGCGTTATGGGACTTTCCCCTGGGCCTCCAGAGAAGGGAGGACTGGAACTCGGCCCTACCAGAAATCAGAACAGACCAGAAGCAGAATTTGAGTTCTCTGCCAAGAGGAGGTGATCAGTCTCCAATCCTCAGCTCAGGCTGAGGGCCCTTTGACCACATTCCTGCGTCCAGGACCGGGGGACTAGAGAAACAGGGAAGGATAGGAAAGGTTAAGGAGAGGAAAGAAAGAGGGAAGGGGAGAGAGGTCAATAAAGTCTCTTGTTCCTTACCAGTCAGGGCACTCTGGCCAGTTGTCCATGTCAGGAGGAGACCAGGACAAAAGGGTCCCAGTTGCGGCTGCTCGGTCTGGTCCATTGGCAGGCAAGCTGGCCCCTGAGTACCCAGAGTGGTCAGGATGTCAGTCTCAGTGAAGAAGAATCCCACCAGAGTCGCCATTTGTTGCAGGAAGAGGGAACCCTTCCAGGGCCCGAAACTGGGCTCTTGTCTAACACTCAGAAATGAATTGTCCGAGGAGACACATATTCTGACAAAGCAAGAGATTTTATTGGGAAAGGGCACCCGGGTGGAGAGCAGTAGGGTAAGGAAACCCAGGAGAACCACTCAGTAGGATAAGGAAACCTGGGAGAACTTGGACTAAAGTCTGTATTAAATCCATTTTGTTCTAATTGTGAACTAATACTGCTTTAAGTATGACTAGAATACACACTGTATCCTCCTCCACACACCACCTATAGTCTCTCAAGTACTGGAATTACTTGAGAATTACTTGGAATTACATTCCTATTTGTCAAAAGTCTTACAGGAAGTGAGAGATTCTCATTCATTCATATTTTCTTTCAGTGAAATTACACTTCAGAATGTGTCCCAGTGTTGATAAATAGTCTAAAGGCAATGAAAAAAAAGATCACCAGGGTAGACAGCTGGTCCTCATCTGACAATGAAAGACAATGGCCAGAATAAATATATAAAGGTTTAAAGAAGAAAAGATGCCTAATCCTTGGGCCTCAAGGCTCTTCCCCAAATTCTGAAGCAATGGACCTTAAGAAGACCAAGGGGGAAGAAAAGGAAAGACCAGGAATATGTCAATTAAGAAGCAGCAGCAAAAAGAGTGTCAGCAGACAGGAGAGTGGCTTGTGTTCAAACATTCCAAGAAAGCACCCACTGCAACCCCCGCTGAGCGCAGTGAGCAGGGCCTGACGCAGAGCACTGACAGCGCCAGCAGCAGAGAGAGCAGGCAGGGATCGAGGTCGCCAGCCACGCAGATGTCGGAGGCAGTGGGCAAAACAAGGCTTTTTAAAACATATATATCTCAGTCAGAACTTTCTTTCATTTTCTCACACAGAAACACGTTACACACGTATATTATTGACTCTCTTATATTACGCTATCTTGAAAAGCGACAGTGAAAGTCGCTCAGTTGTGTCCGAGTCTTTGTGACCCCACGGACTACAGATATAGAGACCATGGACTTCTCCAGGCCAGAATACTGGAGTGGGTAGCTGTTCCCTTCTGCAGTGGATCTTCCCAACCCAGGGACTGAACCCAGGTTTCCTGCACTGCAGGTAGATTCTTTACGAGCTGAGCTAACAGGGAAGCCCTTGAAAGGTATTGCAAATGCACAAAATAACTGAATAGAGTTTAACTATAATTTTGATGCACTATTCATGAAAAGAGAAAGTGCTTTTTAAAACTTTACAAAAATATGAAATTAAAAGCACAAAGATGAAGGGTAATTTTGAAAAAGGAAACAATACATCAGTTAGTATGTGTGTGTCCCAACAAAATTGAGTTTTATTTAGGTGGCAGTGGCTTAGCTGAGTTCCTTTAAATAGTTAGGAATTTGTGAAGTGCAAAACTCATGTAACTCAATCTGTGTTTTCCTCAAATCCCCACAGGTCCATTTACTTAAGAAACCAATGCTTCCCGGCTAGATGCCAGCATACCAAACCTGCCCAGTCCTGCATAGTTTTATTTCTGTTACTAAATTAGGAAACCAAAGCGGGCAATGTCTGGGCCAACAGCAAAGAGAAAACGTTCAGCACCATTAGTCTGCATGTTTTCTTAAAAGCCAGATCATTATATTTAAGTTTTAATTAGAGATAACAAAATAATTCAGCCTAATAAGGAGTAATACTAAAAAACAATTAAATGACGACAAAGGGAGAAGTACAGATTTAACAAAAGCATTCTTCTGAAAAGCCTATGTCAAAAATACATTAACTACTACCACTTAAGGCTTAATATCTCAGTGACTGACACTAAAATAGTACAATCTTTTTCTAAGCAGAGAGGAAGAAGTGGGAAGTTATTCATCACAATTTTTACAAAGAGTTACTAATATCCTTTATGTAGAGTGCTGTTTAAAGAAACTAAGTAGAGCATTCAGAGAATGCATGAAACAAAAGGATTTGAAGAGAAGAAAGCCACTGTGTTAATTTTCAAAGAAATTTTTAAATGACATAAAACATAGAAGAAAAAATACATAAATTTTCAATTTTATTTTTCTCTAATTAGCAATATAAGGGGTTTGAAAAGACAGTGGTTGTTAATTAACCTTCTATAAAGTATTTTAAATATAGCCCAATACTTTGTCAAAAGCTAAAGTATGAATCCTAAAGGTGTTGAGAAAATTTTAGTTCTAGAAATAGCTGACCTTTTCTTACACACATTTTCTTAAATATTGACAAATTTAAAATAGTATTTATTTTACTTTAGTTCTATGAATTTTAAAATTAAATTATTTGCTACAAAATCTGTACTTTTATATGAAGACTACTGAAATATCAGAATATGGAAAGTATAGAAAAATTAAATAACAAAGTTTAAGAAGTATGATAGGCCCTGAATGGCTTATCAGATATGCCAAAAAAAGGATGTTCATAATATTTACTTCACCAATCTTTAGCAATACAGAAATTCATTCATATTTCTAAAGAAGCCATAGAGAAAGGAACTCTTCCAGTAACCATCCTAATTGTTGGTACTCTCTCATCTAATCCCTTTATATATTTTTATATAGCATATATATTTTATATAGTATCTATATATTACATAACATCTCTGCTGCTGCTAAGTCGCTTCAGTCGTCTCTGACTCTGTGTGACCCCATGGATGGCAGCCCACCAGGCTCCCCTGACCCTGGGATTCTCCAGGCAAGAACACTAGAGTGGGTTGCCATTTCCTCCTCCAGTGCATGAAAGTGAAAAATGAAAGTGAAGTTGCGCAGTCATGTCCGACTCCTCGTGACCCCATGGACTGCAGCCCACCAGGCTCCTCCACCCATGGGATTTTCCAGGCAAGAGTACTGGAGGGGGCTGCCATTGCCTTCTCCAACATAATGTCTCTCAGTTCAGTTCAGTTTAGTTCAGTCGCTCAGTCGTGTCCAACTCTCTGTTACCCCATGAATTGCAGCGCACCAGGCCTCCCTGTCTACCACCAACTCCCAGAGTTCACCCAAACCCATGTCCATCGAGTCGGTGATGCCATCCATCCATCTCATCCTCTGTCATCCCCCTCTCCTCCTGCCCCCAATCCCTCCCAGCATCAGTCTTTTCCAATGAGTCAACTCTTCGCATGAGGTGGCCAAAGTACTGGAGTTTCAGCTTCAGCATCATTCCTTCCAAAGAACACCCAGGACTGATCTCCTTTAGAATGGACTGGTTGGATCACCTTGCAGTCCAAAGAACTCTCAAGAGTCTTCTCTAGTACCACAGTTCAAAAGTATCAATTCTTCGGCGCTCAGCTTTCTTCACAGTCCAACTCTCGCATCCATACATGACTACTGGAAAAACCATAGCTTTGACTAGACAGACCTTTGTTGGCAAAGTAATGTCTCTGCTTTTGAATATACTATCTAGGTTGGTCATAACTTTCCTTCCAAGGAGTAAGCGTCTTTTAATCTCATGGCTGCAATCACCATCTGCAGTGATTTTGGAGCCCCCAAAAATCAAGTCTGACACTGTTTCCACTGTTTCCCCATCTATTTCCCATGAAGTGAGGGGACCAGATGCCATGATCTTCGTTTTCTGAATGTTGAGCTTTAAGCCAACTTTTTCACTCTCCTCTTTCACTTTCATCAAGAGGCTTTTTAGTTCCTCTTCACTTTCTGCCATTATGGTGGTATCATCTGAATACCTGAGGTGATGGATATTCCTCCTGGTAATCTTGATTCCAGCTTCTGCTTCTTCCAGCTCAGCTTTCTCATGATGTACTCTGCATACAAGTTAAATAAGCAGGGTGACAATATACAGCCTTAACGTACTCCTTTCTCTATAGGACATTAAAAAGCACTGTGGTGACTGGCTGTGAGCCAAAACCCAAGGTCTTGATCTTCTTTGGCTCAAACTCTCACCACCAAGATCTGGCCATCAGTGAAGAGGAGAAGTAGGTCCACAGTGAGGCAGGGAACAAGCAGATAGAGTTTCCCTAGGTCTCAGGTTGCCCTGTCCTTCAACTGTTCATCCTACTGGAGTCACAATGCAGACTGTATCATCCCCATACCTGTCTGGCCCTTCTCTGTCCCTGTATTATTAATAAGAGGCAAACTGTTGTGGGAGTCACAATAATATTGGTGAAACAAGTTTAAAATCATAAGTTACATAAATAAAAATCAAAGCAAGAAACAGATTGGGTGGTTAGAAATTACACTGGACAGTGGAATTATCCCTGTAGATCACTTTCATAAAAGGTCTTCCCTCATCTTTATCTTCTTATTGCTACCCATATGTACAGTTCAGTCGCTCAGTCGTGTCCGACTCTTTGCGACCCATGAACTGCCGCATGCCAGGCCTCCCTGTCCATCACCATCTCGCGGAGTTCACTCAGACTCACGTCCATAGAGTCCGTTATGCCATCCAGCCATCTCATCCTCGGTTGTCCCCTTCTCCTCCAGCCCCCAATCCCTCCCAGCATCAGAGTCTTTTCCAGTGAGTCAACTCTTCTCATGAGGTGGCCAAAGGACTGGAGTTTCAGCTTCAGCATCATTCCTTCCAAAGAAATCCCAGGGCTGATCTCCTTCAGAATAGACTGGTTGCATCTCCTTGCAGTCCAAGGGACTCTCAAGAGTCTTCTCCAACACCGCAGTTCAAAAGCATCAATTCTTCGGCGCTCAACCTTCTTCACAGTCCAACTCTCACGTCTATACATGACCACTGGAAAAACCATAGCCTTGACTAGATGGACCTTAGTCAGCAAAGTAATGTCTCTGCTTTTGAATATACTATCTAGGTTGGTCATAACTTTCCTTCCAAGGAGTAAGCGTCTTTTAATTTCATGGCTGCAATCACCATCTGCTGTGATTTTGGAGCCCAGAAAAATCAAGTCTGACACTGTTTCCACTGTTTCCCCATCTATTTCCCATGAAGTGATGGGACTGGATGCCATGATCTTCGTTTTCTGAATGTTGAGCTTTAAGCTAACTCTTTCACTCTCCTCTTTCACTTTCATCAAGAGGTTTTTTAGTTCCTCTTCACTTTCTGCCATAAGGGTGGTGTCATCTGCATATCTGAGGTGATTGATCTTTCTCCTGGCAACCCTGATTCTAGCTTGTGTTTCTTCCAGTCCAGCGTTTCTCATGATGTACTCTGCATATAAGTTAAATAAGCAGGGTGACAATATACAGCCTTGAAATACTCCTTTTCCTATCTGGAACGAGTCTGTTGTTCCATGTCCAGTTCTAACTGTTGCTTCCTGACCTGCATATACGTTTCTCAAGAGGCAGGTCAGGTGGTCTGGTATGCCAATCTCTTTTAGAATTTTCCACAGTTTATTGTGATCCACACAGTCAAAGGCTTTGCCATAGTCAATAAAGCAGAAATAGATGTTTTTTCTGAAACTCTCTTGCTTTTTCCATGATCCAGAGGAGGTTGGCAATTTGATCTCTGGTTCCTCTGCCTTTTCTAAAACCAGCTTGAGCATCAGGGAGTTCATGGTTCAAATATTGTTGAAGCCTGGCTTGGAGAATTTTGAGCATTACTTTACTAGTGTGTGAAGTCCTGTGGCCACTGCTGAGTTTTCCAAATTTGCTGGCATATTGAGTGCAGCACTTTCACATCATCTTTCAGGATTTGAAACAGATCAACTGGAATTCCATCACCTCCACCAGCTTTGTTTGTAGTGATGCTTTCTAAGGCCCACTTGACTTCACTTTCCAACATATCTGGCTCTAGATTAGTGATCACATCATCATGATTATCTGGGTCGTGAAGATCTTTTTTGTATAGTTATTCTGTGTATTCTTGCCACCTCTTCTTAATATCTTCTGCTTCTGTTAGGTCCATACCATTTCTGTCCTTTATCGAGCCCATTTTTGCATGACATGTTCCCTTGCTCTCTCTAATTTTCTTGAGATCTCTAGTCTTTCCCATTCTGTTGTTTTCCTCTATTTCTTTGCATTGATCACTGAAGAAGGCTTTCTAATCTCTTCTTGCTATTCTTTGGAACTCTGCATTCAGATGCTTATATCTTTCCTTTTCTCCTTTGCTTTTCGCCTCTCTTCTCTTCACAGCTATTTGTAAGGCCTCCCCAGTCAGCCATTTTGCTTTTTTGCATTTCTTTTCCATGGGGATGGTCTTGATCCCTGTCTCCTCTACAATGTCACAAACCTCATTCCATAGTTCATCAGGCACTCTATCTATCAGATCCAGGCCCTTAAATCTATTTCTCACTCCACCGTATAATCATAAGGGATTTGATTTAGGTCATAACTGAATGGTCTAGCGGTTTTCTCTACTTTCTTCAATTTGAGTCTGAATTTGGTAATAAGGAGTTCATGATCTGAGCCACAGTCAGCTCCTGGTCTTGTTTTTGTTGAATGTATAGAGCTTCTCCATCTTTGGCTGCAAAGAATAGAATCAATATGATTTTGGTGTTGACCATCTGGTGATGTCCATGTGTAGAGTCTTCGCTTGTGTGGTTGGAAGAGGGTGTTTGCTATGACCAGTGCATTTTCTTGGCAAAACTCTATTAGCCCTTGCCCTGCTTCATTCCACATTCCAAGGCCAAATATGCCTGTTACTCCAGGTGTTTCTTGACTTCCTACTTTTGCATTCCAGTCCCCTATAATGAAAAGGACATCTTTTATGGGTGTTAGTTCTAAAAGGGCTTCATAGAACCATTCAAGTTCAGCTTCTTCAGCATTACTGGTTGGGGCACAGACTTGGATTACTGTGATACTGAATGGTTTCCCTTGGTAACGAACAGAGATTATTCTGTTGTTTTTGAGACTGCATCCAAGTACTGCATTTCAGACTCTTTTGTTCACCATGATGGCTACTCCATTTCTTTTGAGGGATTCCTGCCCGCAGTAGCAGGTATAATAGTCATCTGAGTTAAATCCACCCATTCCAGTCCATTTTAGTTCGCTAATTCCCATCTCGTTTGACCACTTCCAATTTGCCTTGATTCATGGACCTGACATTCCAGGTTCCTATGCAATAGTGCTCTTTACAGCATTGGACCTTGCTTCTATCACCAGTCACATCCACAGCTGGGTACTGTTTTTGCTTTGGCTCCATCCCTTCATTCTTTCTGGAGTTATTCCTCCACTGATCTCTAGTAGCATATTGGGCACCTAGTGACCTGGGGAGTTCCTCTTTCAGTATCCTATCATTTTGCCTTTTCATACTGTTCATGGGGTTCTCATGCGCAGCCCGGAGGAGCTACTCCGTGTCCGAGGTCAGTGGTGGCCGGGAGGAGACACCCCACATCCGAGGTCAGGGGCAGCCAGGAGAAGCCACCTCGCGCCTAAGGCCAGGGGTGGTGACCCTGAGGAGCCACCCAGAGCCCAAGGCCTGGGGCAGCAGCTGGGAGAAGCCACCCACGCCTGAGGTCAGGGCCATCGGCTGGGAGCAGCAACCCGAGGAGGGCTACGCAGGCGCAGGAGGGCCTAGAGGAGCTATCCCACGTTGAAGGTCAGGAAGGGCGGCGGTAAGGAGATACCCCTCATCCAAGGTAAGGAGCAGCAGCTGTGCTTTGCTGGAGCAGCCGTGAAGAGATACCCCATGCCCAAGGTAAGAGAAACCCAAGTAAGATGGTAGGTGTTGCAAGAGGGCATCAGAGGGCAGACACACTGAAACCATACTCACAGAAAACTAGTCAATCTAATTACACTAGGACCACAGCCTTGTGGAACTCAATGAAACCAAGCCATGCCTGCAGGGCTACCCAAGATGGGTGGGTCCTGGTGGAGAGGTCTGACAGAAGGTGGTCCACTGGAGAAGGGAATGGCAAGCCACTTCAGTAATCTTGCCTTGAGAACCCCAGGAACCCATATGTACACACACACACAAATATGTATACAGAGGAAATGCCCAAAAAAGAGTAAAAATGAATCTTCTCTGGTTTGAAAAAAAAACAGTGAAATTTAATATTTTTAAAAGAAATTGGGAAAAGAAGAAAAAAGCTGAGAACTTACATGGTCTCATTTTAAAGCCTCCCATAAAACTACAGTGATCAAGCTAAGATAGTATTGCCGTAAGGGTAAGCATAAAGACCAACAGAAGAGAACTGAATGTCTCCAAAATAAACCTAAGTACTTACAGTTAGCTGATCTTTGACAAAGGTACCAAGGTACCTCATTAAAGAAAGGATAATCTTTTCAACAAACCACACTGAGACAAGTGAATATTCCACATGTAAAAACATATCTGGGATTCCCTGGTGGCTCGGTGGTAAAGAATTTGCCTGCATTCAGGAGATGCAGGTTCGTTCCCTGGGTCAGAAAGATCCTCTGGAGGAGGAAATGGCAACCCATTCCAGTATTCTTGCCTGGGGAATCCCGTGGACAGAGGAGCCTGGCAGGCACAGGGTCACAAAAGAGTTGGACATGACTTAGTGACTAAACAACAACAACAAAAATATCTCAATTCTTACCTCATATTATATACAATAATTACCTTGAACTGGAACATAAACATACATGTAATAGATAGAACTTTATCTAAAACTAATATAAGAAGCAGAAGAGAAAAATCTTTGTGATTCTAGGTTTGGCAAACTGTTCTTAAATATGACATCTCCAGCATAATCCATAAAATTGATACCCTGGGCTTCATCAAAATGTAAAAAAGCTTTTTTGCTCTTCAAAAGATACTTTTAAGAAAATGAAAAGACAAGCCACAGACCAGAAGAATATATTTATAAATAATATTTTCTGATAAAGGATGTATATCCAGGCAAGAGCAGGGATCAGCAAACTTGCTGTAAAAGGTCATCTGATAAAATTTTAGGCTTTGTGAGCCAAACAGTCCCTGTCACAGCTACTCAACCTTGCTGCTGTGGCGCACTAGCAGGCACAAACAATCTGTAAATGAACGAGCATGGCTGTCTTCCAATAAAACTTTATTTACAAAATCAGGTGGAGAATCAGATTAGACCCACAGGTCAGAGTTGCTGAACCTTGCTGTCTAGCACTTCTTTCCAGGTGATCTGATATTCATCCTATGAGGGCTATTTTACAACTCTGTCTGTTCTAGATTACAATCTGATAAAATTTTAAATAATCCTGACTTATAAACACAAAAATAAATCATGTCCCATGGAGAGACAATCCTCTGTTGTTGTGGGAAAGAGCCTCCTTTGGTTCCATCTGAATGTTAATTTCAATATTCTTGATCTATAAATGTGTCTGTTCTTTGGATCTTCCTTTGAACTGGTTATAACACCTTACCAGTTTCCTCATTCATAGGTTAAACAAAAACTTTAACACATTAAATTTTTTTATACCTACATGAAAGTCATAATCTACTTTGTGTGAAAATTATCCTTTAACATCAGAATATATAAAGCTGTAACAAAACCACTGGGTGGCTTTAAAACAACAGAAACTGACTTCTCCCTGTTTCGGAAGCTAAGGAGTCCAAGATCAAGATGCTGGCAGATTCCGTGTCTAGAGAGGGACCGCCCTCTCACTGACTGTGGAATTCTTACTGTAACTTCACTTGGTGAAAGGAGTGAGGAAGCTTATAAGGAGCCTCCTTTATAAGTGTTAGTCACTCAGTCATGTCTGACTCTGTGACTCCTCCAGGCAAGAATACTGGAGTCGGCTGCCATTCCCTTCTCCGGGGGATCTTCCTGACCAATGGGTTGAACCTGGGTTTCTTGTATTGCAGGCAGATTCTTTACCATCTGATCCATCAGAGAAGCCCCTCTTTTGTAAGGGCACAAATCTAGGTCATGAGGGCTCTGCCCTTATGACCTAATTACCTCCCAAAGGCCCCATTTTCCAGGAGCACCACTTGGGGGCTTAAGATTTTAAATAGGAATTTTACAAAGATACAGATGGATACTTAATCTTTAGTTATGAGGGAAACACAAAATAAAGCCACAGTGAGCTATGTAGCCACTAGAATAGCCACAATTAAAAGACTGAAAATATCAAATGTTAGCAAGGATATAGAGTAACTGGAACTCTCATACTAACAAGTGGGAATAACTGTGGAAAATAGTGGTTTGTTTGAAAGTTAAAAATATATTTACCTAGGAGAAAGGAAAACATAACCCCACAAAAAGCTTGTACACAAATGTTCTTAGCAACATTATTCATAACAGACCAAACTGAAAACGATCTAAATGGCTAATTACCTGGTGAGTAAACAAAATATGGCATATCCATATAAATATTACTCAATAATAAACAGAAACAACCTACTAAAACATAAAAGAATATACATGCAAAAAAAAAAAACAAAAAAAAACAAAACAAAACTATGCTAAGTATAAAATAAGCCAGACAGGGAAGACTGTATGTTACATGATTCCATTTTAATGAAATTTCTAGAAAAGGCAAAGGTACTTAGAGGAAGAGAAACAAGATTAATAGTTGGATGAGGGTGACAACAGGGGCTGGCAACAAACAGGCACTAGAGAATTTTCTTAATAATTAATATATTCTAAAATTAGATTGCAATAATAGTTCCTCACTGTGTACATTTAATAAAATTCAAGAAACTGTGCATGTAAAATAATACATTTTATATATTGAAATTACCTCATAAAGTTATTTCAAAAAAATCAATGGGAAATAGTTTAAATAAATTATTTACTCATCCTAGAACAAAAATTACTGATACTGTCATAAAGTTTAAAAAGACATTGTTTAGAAGAATTTACAAAGTGATATGGAGGGGAAAAAGTTATATAACACACTTTGTAAATCAGTTCTAGATATTTCCCTGGAGATAAAGGAAATCAAAGTTCTATTCCTTGCTTTACCATTTATATATCATAACTTTACATGTGTTTCTGATTTAGAAATAGAAATGTCAACTCTGGATAGGAAATAAACAGACATAATATGTAAACCCTCATGGCCTGTTCTGTCATATCTTTTAGCAGCAGAAGCAAATTTTCAAGGCTGTCATTCTATACCTTTTATAAAATTAAATCTATGAGAAGCAGTATAAATTAACGATGTTGGATATTAGGGAGAAAAGGAATATCAGAACCCGTCAAGTTAAAACCTATCTACTCTCATTAGATACAGGACATGGGTATAGAAAATGGAGAAGTAGGGATCAAGTAACATCAGTTTTATAGGCTTTTGTTTCATTTAAAGCCATAGTTCATAAAGCTCCATGGAATTCTAGGTATGGGAAACTTAAAATAGTTTTATCTATTAAGTTCAAAAACAATTTCACAGGATATCATAGGCAAACCAAGAACATTCAACTGAAAACAATGTATGGAGATTGGCATTTAGGAAGTACAGAATAGGTAAAACTACTACTAATTGTTGGTTTACAGATCTGACTTGATTTACTATATTAAGAACTTCCAAAGACAGATTAAAACTTTCCTTTTTCTTGTATTTAAAATTAACAGTATTCTATAGCCTGTATTTCATATATCACTCACTAGATACAAGCAATTGGTTCTTAAATTGCTGGATAATATAGGGACTTGATGGCAGAAGGCAATGGCACCCCACTCCAGTACTCTTGCCTGGAAAATCCCACGGATGGAGTAGCCTGGAAGGCTGCAGTCCATGGGGTCGCTGAGGGTCGGACTCCACTGAGCGACTTCACTTTCACTTTTCGCTTTCCTGTATTGGAGAAGGAAATGGCAACCCACCCCAGGGTTCTTGCCTAGAGAATCCCAGGGACGGGGGAGCCTGGTGGGCTGCCGTCTATGGGGTCGCACAGAGTCAGACATGACTGAAGTGACTTAGCAGTAGCATAGGGACTTGATAAGTGTAAAACATATATTCAATTATGCCATGGATCACTTCTCTCTAAGTGAAAAAGTCACGGAAATTTACCTCTGAAGACCTCTTTCCTGGATATAAAGACTGTAAAACACACCTCCATGTACACTGGCCAGTATTAGTGGTTCTTCCTGCACTGGTTATGCACCGATACAGAAAAACTGCCTCACATTTTCACATGTGTAGGAATCAGCTTCCTAGTGACCTCAGGGAACAGAACTACACCACAAAAGTCATAATTTGGGTTTGGGATATATACAACAACATGAATAACTGCGCACACTTTAAAAAATGCTTTCCTAGACTTCGGAGGTCCAGTGGTTAAGAATCCACCTGCCAGTGTGGGGTACACGGGTTTGATCCCTCGTCCCTTCCCACAGGAAGATTCCACGTGCTGCTGGGCCACTAAGCCAGAGCACCACAACTACTGAGCTCACGCTCTAGAGTCCGTGTGCCACAACCACTGAAGCTCCGCAAGAGCAGCCACCGCACTGAGAAGCCTGCCAACGCAGCCAGAGAGCAGCCCCATACACGACAACCAGAGAAAGCCTCTGCGCGCAGCAATGAAGACAGCAGAGCCCAAAAAATGTTTTAATAAATAAGTTAAAAAAAAAAAAAAAACTTCCAAAGTGTATTTGCTCTGCTTTAGATTACACATCTTTTTCAAAGCATCAAAGGAAAAATTTTAAGAATATTTCTTTGGTTAATTGAAGATTTAATAATTAAAATTTTAGTCTTATTTTACTTATAAGAAACTTGTACTTTCCTTCATAAAAACGAATACTGCTATTTTTAAAAGAGGTAAAAATGGATGAGGGAAAGAATAATTCTGAGATCTATTATCCTAAATATCTACATATTTTTCAGCTGTTTTTTTCCAACAAGCTTTTGTGTTAGGACCTAAATGCATGTGTAAACATGACTCCTACAAAACCACTGTTACTCCTAAAAAGAAACTGATAATAAGATGTTAATATTGGTACTATAAATTCATAATAAAGTGATGAATA
Source organism: Oryx dammah (assembly GCF_014754425.2). Lineage (NCBI taxonomy): Eukaryota > Metazoa > Chordata > Mammalia > Artiodactyla > Bovidae > Oryx > Oryx dammah. The sequence goes on from NW_024080543.1 coordinate 84,573, forward strand.
CCAAACTATTAAAACTAAAAATAAAAAGTCATCAAAACAGATCTGCCAGACTTTGATTCTCTTTCAGAATAAGTCAGGAGCAGGGAAGTCAGCAAATCTAGTTAGGAAGTGGAAGGGATATACAACCACCTTTCATCACTTCATAGCCACTATTTTGATTTCAAATTTTCTTCAGTTCAGTTCAGTTCAGTCGCTCAGTCATATCTGACTCTTTGCAACCCCAGCACACCAGGCCTCCCTGTCCGTCACCAAATCCCGGAGTTCACCCAAACCCATGTCCATCGAGTCGATGATGCCATCCAACCATCTCATCTTCTGTCATCCCCTTCTCCTCCTGCCCTCAATCTTTCCCAGCATCAGAGTCTTTTCCAATGAGTCAGCTCTTCGCATGAGGTGGCCAAAGTATTGGAGTTTCAGCTTCAGCATCAGTCCTTCCAATGAACACCCAGGACTGATCTCCTTTAGGATGGACTGGTTGGATTTCCTTGCAGTCCAAGGGACTCTCAAGAGTCTTCTTCAGGGTACTATTTCTGCCCCCTTCTGATGCCTATGTCAGAAGCTTTCTCTATCACCTTTATACTTTAATAAAATTTTATTAGACAAAAAAACAAACAACAAAAAAAAAAGTCTTCTCCAGCACCACAGTTCAAAAGCATCTATTCTTCGGCGCTCAGCTTTCTTCACAGTCCAACTCTCACATCCATACATCACCACTGGGAAAACCATAGCCTTGACCAGACGGACCTTTGTTGACAAAGTAATGTTTCTGCTTTTTAATATGCTGTCTAGGTTGGTCATAACTTTCCTTCCAAGGAATAAGCATCTTTTAATCTCATGGCTGCAATCACCATCTGCAGTGATTTTGGAGCCCAGAAAAATAAAGTCAGCCACTGTCTCCCCATCTATCTGCCATGAAGTGATGGGACCGGATGCCATGATCTCAGTTTTCTGAATGTTGAGGTTCAAGCCAACCTTTTCATTCTCCGCTTTCACTACTTTATAAATACACAATAAAAACTAAAACAAACTGCTCAAAAACATTAATGCATCTGCTTAAAATGGTGATTTTTTTTAAAAGAAATCATTAAAAAAATTAAACAAAAGGGCGGAGGCAGGGGGAGTTTTTAACAAACTAAATTTTCTTTACTTCTCATTACACCAATCTTTGGCAAATCATAAAGGTTTTTGCGCAGTAAAACAATCATTATTTTTAAAATTACCTGCAGAACAGACAATCTGATTTAAATTAAAACCTTTAACATTATAAAACATAATTTACAGAAGAAGCAATAAGCGTGTTCAAATAACATATAAAAAATAAAACAAAATACATATTAAGACATTACTTCTTAAGAAATACCAATTTCAGCACATCATCTATACTCTGCCAGCTAATTTTTCTCCACAATTAAAATGAAACCATGATTTTCTCATTATGTCACAAAACAACAATATATTGAAATCAAGGTAGAAAAATCAAGTAAAACCATAAAATAATCATTAAAATATAATCTTTGTTTACATATCTAACACTTGCCTTTCCCAAAGATTGCTCAATAAATGCAATATATCAAGTCACTCTATTAAGAAAAACATGCTTAATACTTGAAGTCCTTTAGTAAAACTGAATTATAAACCCAAGTTTTGCCAAACTATAAAAAGGTGTGATAGAAATTGCTGCATACCACCTTCAAAATACTGCAAGTTGATTTGAATTTAAAAATACATTAAATAAAAATGCCTGAATTCTCATTAATAGGTTGCTTTGAAGAAAACACATTTGTAAGTTCTCAAGAAAGTTTATTCCAAAAGATTATGAACACTTTTACAATCATCAGGCTTTTTTTTTCTTTTAATATTCCTAATTCCTGGTCTTCATAATAAACAAATGATTATGAACCCAATATGGGCTTCCAGTCTGGCAACCACACACTTCTCACAAATTATTTCAATAAAGGATTTTAATTGGAGATGTAGTTTACCAAATCTGTATTTTAGAAAGATAATCCTGAAAACAGTGTACAGGATAGACTATGAGCTAGATACACTTCAAAGACAAAATAATGGAAAATATCCAACCCCATGCCATCTGCTCTTGCACACCATGTAAACAGCTCGGTCCTTCACATCATGCCTGACTTCTTTTGAATCTCTCCACTGACTTCAGTATTGTTTCAAGGTTCCCATACAGCACCAAGCTGGTAATACACCATGGTATAATTGTATACAGAAAGGGAAAACATTGCATGTGAAGTGAATTTGGAAGCATTCTCCTTAAAGACTTCAAATTAGATCACTGCTATCACGACATTAGCTGCTTTGAAATTTTTTCACAAAGGAATGGCCCATGGAAAGGAATTCAATAGCATGATTGATGGGAGAGGCTTTCCAACTTTTCTCTTTTTTCCCTTTTCTCTGAGGGACCAACTTTTCTCCTTTTGCCTTTTGAAAAAGTATCACCAGAATAAACTTTTGTGTTTCTGACATTTGGCAAGTTTTCTACCACTTCCCCTCACACCTTACCTTAAAAGGAGTACTTTTGGTATTTTTTTGTTCTGAGAAGGATACATGGCCCAGAAAACAAATTCTTTTTCTTTCAGAAGAATTTTAATGGTCATTTTTATTCTAAGACTTTTACATAATTTTCAAACTTGTAAAAGTTTTAAAATATAATTTAGAAGTTTTAACTCTGTTTGTAACCAAATTTTACAATATGTAATATTACCAACAGAAATTTATTCTGATAAATCTGTTTTCTCTAATCTAGTACACTAAATAATTTTATGTCAAAGTCTGAACTGGAAAATCTCTGTATTATTATAAAGTTACTAATACACATTTAACTATTAATATACAGGATAAAGTGCTGTGTGTGTGCCATGTGCTCAGTTGTATTTGACTCCTTGTGACCCCATGGACTAGAGCCTTCCAGGCTCCTCTGTCCATGGGACTCTCCAGGCAAGAATACTGAAGCGGGTTGCCACTCCCTTCTCCAGGGGAACTTCCCGACCCAGGGACCAAACCCAGGTCTCCCACATTGCAGGCAGATTCTTTACCGTTTGAACCACCAGGGAAGTCCTACCTGCGAGCCACACTAATAAAGTAGCTTGTACGTCTATAAAAGACACTTATATACACATATTCAGAACAGGTTCTGAATGAGTTTAGCACTCTGGTGGACAATTTATTCATTTATTCATTGGTCATCTAGCAAACTGAGGGTGGGTAGATTTTAGCCTTATTAGCTGTCAAACTAGATTCCTGAACCACTTGGCACTATATCAAGATAATGACCAATTATTAGCACAATCAATACTTCTTTCTCTCTTCTCTACCTAGTCTCTTCCCTGGAAGTTAACGGTTTAAACTATTCAACAATAAAATATTACAAGCTCCTTTGAAGCCTGGCTCTAGATGTTGGTATCCCTTCACTGTCCTCACTTCCTCTAGGACACAGAATGTATTTGGAGCCAACAAATACTTTTTTGTTGAGTAGGCGAAACAGTAAATGCCCCAGGTCGTGCAGCTGATCCTACCGAACGGAAAGTCTATTTACATATATTGCTGACTATACTTACATAGCCTGGTAACACCAGAGGGGACTCTACCAGATTGATCAATTACATTTTTTAGTGAGAAAAGTGCTAGCTAGCTATTTTGTCTGTACTGATGTGGAATCACGGAAAAGTTGTTTCACTAGGAAGGTGAATCACTCTCAATTGCTAGGGCATCCACCCAAGGAGGGTAATACAGGGGTGAATAACCTTGATTATTTGGTGGCAGGTGGCACAATTAGAGACTTCGCTGGTGGCTCAGACAGTAAAGCATCTGTCTACAATGCGGGAGACCGGGGTTCGAGCCCTGGGTTGGGAAGATCCCCTGGAGAAGGAAATGGCAAACCACTCCAATACTGCTGCCTGGAAAATCCCATGGACAGAGGAGCCTGGTAGGCTACAGTCTATGGGGTCGCAAAGAGTCGGACATGACTGAGCAACTGGCACAATTAGATCCTTTGTGTTTTGAAGATTCAAGACGAGAACTGCTCTCTTCTCCCTTTGAGATGACCACTAAAGAAGGAAGAGTGAACACAGGCACAATGAAACCAGGGCTGACCCAGTGTTCCTGGGACCCCCTATCAATCCTAGAAGCCATAACCCACAGATGCAAACGTGGAGCACCTCTGACCAGACTTGTATCCGCAGAAGGGTCAGCAACTCTGAGAAGTCATAGCAGCCTGCACTACTATCAGTCAGACTGCACCAGTGAAGTCTCAATGGTGGGGCAGCAAGCAATGGCGGAGGCTGTAGCACGACCAGGCTTCCTGTCCTCTGCAGGAAGAAGGCTCATCTACTGCTCCTGACTGCCAGCGATGAGCATAAAGATTTCAGAATAATTTAGGTGGCAACAGGACAAATCTAAGAAGAGGTACTAAATTTCATTCCAATAAAGCAACAGAGGCTTAACCAGAAGAAAAATAAATTTTAAGTAAAAAATGATAAACTTGACCATACTTGAAGCTTGAGTTTTAGAACAATTCCTGCTACTTATATGTAGTATGTATTTCTGTTTTTGCATGCTTTTATCCATTTAAGTATAACATAGATTGCTTCAGTGTTTTCAATTTGGGCTAAAAATCTTTCCTTTTTTGGTATACAAAACAACTTTTTAAGGACAAAATCATTTCAGAGAAACAGGCTGATTTATCATGCCAGATGTAAGCAACAACTTTTCTGACTCTTAGTTACATATTGGGGTTTGTTTGTTACCATACTCTTCTCTCATGGGGATTCACAGAGGGTTTACAGTGAATCACAAAAGCATCAGGATTTTCTTGACAATCAAGGGATAGCTGGTTTTTCTGACTCTTCTAATATCCATTTGCTTTTGTGGCTAATAGTGAGTCATAAGGTATTTGGCAAATAGCTCTGCACTGATGGAAATCTTTCTCCAGAAATCCTTTATTTGTAAGTGTGTCGTACTTCCCTTCATAACAGATCATGTAGTTTTACTTAAGTCAGACTAGGCTTTTGGAAGAAAATGAGTTTAAATTTATTCTTCTGCAACAAACAATGATATAGTTTTGATACTAGAAGTGGGAGAATGCAAGATATAAACGTTTCAGTGGCTTACAAGTTATATAAAAGAATACAGGTAAACAATCAGATGAGAAATCAAAGAACATCTAATAGGATTTTCACTTCCAGATATGACAAGGTCACTACACCAGACTTGCTTCCAACCAAAACACAGCAATACAACTAGTCAAAAATAAATGAGAAAACTGTTTTCAACTAACAGACAGGAAACAAAGGACTCTGATCACTGAAATAAGGGAAATACCCCTTGTGTCCCAACCTGGACAAGGCTTTCTTGGCCACAAGACAGGAAGGGGGAACCCAAGTGGAACACTGCAGTCTCACAGCGCTGAAGGTCACAGTTTGGGAGTTTAAGCAGCTAGAACATGCAAGACAAGGTACTAAAGAGGAAAAAGCTGTGAGAGACTGAAGGGCTTAATAAATAAAATACTCGAGAGCACAAAAGAAGTTACTGCAGTAGAAGACAGATAAACAGAAAAAAATGTGGGGCAGAAAACTATATAGAGAAAAATAATCAGAAACTTTCCAAGTTGGGAGTCAAGAAAAGCCTATGCAGGATAAATGTAAGAAGTCCTACATCATGGCACATCATACGTAAACTGCTGACACCAAAGATAAAGAGAGAATATCTAATGTAGCCATAGGAAAACACACATGTGGGATAACAAAACTACAAATTACAACTGACTTCTCATTAGAAACAATGAAGTCAGAAAACAATGAAAGGTTGTCTTTAAGAGTGCTTAGAAAAAAACCATCTTGTCAACCCAGAATCCTGTATCTCGAGAAAATATCCTTAAAAGTCCAAGGTGAAATAAAGAACATTTTCACAAAAAGAGAAATGATCCTAGTTCATTGCCAGGAGAATTGCACTACAAGAAATATTAAAGAAAGTACTTTAGGCTGAAGAGAAATAATACCAAAAAAGAGATCTACAAGAAGGAATAGAGTACAGGAAATGGTAAATAATGGGTAAATACAAAGAATATCTTTTTTTTTAAATTGTGATTCCCTTTAGAGACAACTGATTGTTGCAAAATAAACATACTGTAGGGTCCATAAATATATAGAGACAAAACACATGATACAGTAACACAAAGGCAGGAGGGTGAATGGAAGTATACTGTTGGAAGGTTCTTAAAATTTATATTAAGTGGTACAATATCCCAAGTAAGCTGTAGTAAGTTAAGGGTGCATACTGTAAATTCTAAAGAAAAACCTAAACTTTTCTTCTAAAGTAGAGGAAATAAAATGGAACACTAAAACATACTCAAGTAATGCAATAGAAGACAAAAAGGAGGTAGAGAAAGAAAGGCAGGGAGAAACAAAAACCAAATTGCAACAGCCTGTGAGGGAGGAGAACTCAATTCCAATAAGAAAACAAAAAGTCAAGGGAGTTGTCACTTAAACCCTAACCATGAAAAGAAACTGGAAAAGCTACATAATTACAGCTTTTAAAATTTGCCAGAGACTGAGAACACCCAGAAACCTGAATCAACCCCAAAAAGTGATAAGCATGTTTTAAAAGAGAAGAGATTCCCAGTTGCTAACACACTTGACTGTAATAGGAGGATACGGAATCTGCCACAGACAAGGGTTGAAGAGAAAGCAGTCTAACTGCTTTGAAGGGCTATGCGTGGACTGGCACACTAGCATATAATCCAGAGGAGCCACAGACACAGGGAGAGGTAGCACGAACCACCTGTGTCCCCCCGCCCCCAACCACACACACACTCACAAACTCTTTCCCACTAGTCTTCACCAAAAATGGGGGCAAGGGAAGAGAGTTGAGATCATCTCCACAAAACCTCCCAGGCTTTGAGCTGAGGAAAGCCTGAAATGGAAGATAACAGGAAAGCCAAGAGAAACTTTGCAGAGGCAAGACCCACTTTTAGAGAACAGGGCTGCCATACACAGGCCAGCGACTGGGCAGCAAAGCTACTATAGCTTTCAAGGCACAGAAAGCAAGGGACAGAACTAGAAAGCAGAGAGAATTCTTCAACAACCTAATCGCGCCGCTGGTCTGTAAAGCAGGGAGACACCGCCTGCAATTCAGAAAGATTTGGAATACCCTGTAAATACATCAGAAGGTGCTCAATACCCCTAGTCAAGAGGGAAGGACAAATTCAGTTAAATACAAATTAAAGCAACTCAATACAACTTCTCCATTCCTATAGTTAAACAAAGCCAAATACTAGCAAACATTCAGAGTACCTGGAATTCTCATCTATTTCCATGAGAAGCATAAAATGATATTAATATAACCACTTAACAAACACATGAAAACATGCTCAACATCACTCATTATCAGAGAAATGCAAATTAAAACCACAATGAGGTACTATCTCACACTGGTCAGAATGGCTGCCATCAAAAAGTCTGCAAGCAATAAATGCTGGAGAGGGTGTGGAGAAAAGGGAACCCTCTTACACTGTTGGTGGGAATGCAAACTAGTACAGCCACTATGGAGTACAGGGTGGAGATTCCTTAAAAAACTGGAAATAGAACTGCCATATGACCCAGCAATCCCACTGCTGGGCATACACACTGAGGAAACCAGAATTGAAAGAGACACGTGTACCCCAGTGTTCATCGCAGCACTGTTTATAATAGCCAGGACATGGAAGCAACCTAGATGTCCATCAGCAGATGAATGGATAAGAAAGCTGTGGTACATATACACAATGGAATACTACACAGCTATTTAAAAGAACACACTTGAATCAGTTCTAATGAGGTGGATGAAACTGGAGCCTATTATACAAAGTAAGCCAGAAAGAAAAACACCAATACAGTACACTAACGCATATTTATGGAATTTAGGAAGATGGTAACAACAACCTTATGTGAGAGAGAGCAAAAGAGACCCAGATGTAAAGAACAAACTTTTGGACTCTGTGGGAGAAGGCGAGTGTGGGATGGTTTGAGAAAAAAGCACTGAATCATGTATATTACTACATGTGAAATAGATGACCAGTTCAAGTTTGACGCATGAAGCAGGGCACTCAAAGCCGGTGTGCTGGGACAACCTTGAGGGATGGGATGGGGAGGGAGGCTCAGGATGTAGGGACACATGGACACCCGTGGCTGATTCATGTCAATGTATGGCAAAAACCACCACAATATTGTAAAGTAATTAGCCTCCAATTAAAATAAATAATTTTTTTAATGAAAAAGAAAACCTGCTGGGCAATTTCTTAAAGTTAAACATATACCTATATTATGTATCACATTTCTCCTAAAAGATATTTACCCAAGAGAAATGAAAATGTAAATCTATAAAAAGTCTTATACAAGAATGTCTATAGGGATTCAGGTGGTGTTAGTGGTAAAGAAGCCACCTGCCAATGCAGGAGATGTAAGAGATGTGGGTTTGATCCCTGGGTCGGGAAGATGCCCCGGAGGAGGGCATGGCAACCCACTCCAGTCTTCCTGCCTGGAGAATCCCGTGGACAGAGGAGCCTGACTACTTATGGTCCACAGGGTTGCAAAGGGTCAGATTTGGACACGATTGAAGCAACTTAGCATGCATGCATGCATATTAGTTTTATTGATAATAGCCCAAAATGAGAAAAAAACTGACATGTCCATTAAGAGGAAAATACGTTATAAAGTGCAGTTTATACAATGGTATTCTACTCTGCAAAAAAAAAGATAATGAACTACTGACACATACAACAGCATGGATGCATCCGGAAACCTTTATTTTGGGTGACAGTCAAACAGAGAATTCCATGTCCCCATTTATTTTATTTTCAACAAGAGATGAAATTAATCTATAGTAAGAGAAATCAGAATAGAGTTTGCCTATAGCAAACATTGACTAGAAATGGTGTAAGAGAACCCTCTAGAGTAATGGAAATGTTCTGTATCTCAAATAAGATGCTGCTTACATGAGTACATACATTTGTCAAAACTCAGGGCTATAAACTTGAGCAATTCACTGTATGTCAATTTTATTTTAATTTTTAAAAAACTTTAAGATTAAAGTGAGGATAAAAATATGAAGAACAAAAGAAAAATATAAGAGAGGATAAATCCATGATAAATTGTTAAAGTTAGGTATTGGATATATAAGGGCATATTATTCTATTCTGCTTAAAATTTACCATAAAAAAAAAGGTTTTTTAAAAGGCAACTGAATAATAATGTATTATGTATTTGAGTTTGCTAAGAGAGTAATCTCAAGTGTTTGAACCACACACACAAATGGTAATTGAGAGGTGAAGTGAACGTGAAAAAAGTGAAGTCTCTTAGTTGTGTCCCAACTCTTTGCGACCCCATGGACTGTAGCCTGCCAGGCTCCTCTGTCCATGGGATTTTCCAGGCAATAATACTGGAGTGGGCTGCCATTTCCTTCTCCAGGGGATCTTCCCAACCCAGGGATCAAACCCAGGTCTCCTGCATTGTAGGCAGATGCTTTTCACTGTCTGAGCCACCAGGGAAGTCATTGAGAAGTGACAAATACGTTAATTAGTTTGACTATAGTAATTATTTCACAATATATACTTATGTCAAAATATAACACTGTCCGTTTTAAAGATATACAATTTTTACTTATGCAAAATAAAAATCAAGCCTTTGGGGCACCTATTTTATATGGAGCTCTTTGGGTGGCAATTCACAGAAGCCAATTAGAGCTAGCTTAAGCACAGTTTATGGGCCTAAACGGGGCTTCCCTGGCAGTTCAGATGGTAAAGAATCTGCCAGCAACGCAGGAGACCCGGCTTTGATCCCTGGGTCCAGAAGATCTCCTGGAGAAGGGAATGGCAACCCACTTCGGTGTTCTTGCCTGGAGAACTCCATGAACAGACCATGGGATCACAAAGAGTTGGACTCAACGGAGCAACTAACACTTCACTTCATGGGGCTTAAGAACAGAATCAGTGATTGGGAAATTAGAAAAAACTTATTCTTTCAAGGTATCTATTTCATCTTTTTCTCTTTGTTTTCCTGCCCACATGGCTACTACCAGATTCCACAAGATTACATAGCATTGTGTAGAAGCCCAGAGAGAAAAGAGTGCCTGATTTCCTTTTTCACCCTCCTCTGTTCTCTCTTGTTCTCTTTGCTTCTCCCCTACAGTCTCTTTCAAAATGCCCAGGAAGAGAACCGGTCTTGCTTGGATTACCTACACCAGGATCAATGAACTGTGGAGAGAAACCAAACGTACAAGGCAGAAAAATGGCAGTACTCTGGAATCCAATAGCAGGGGGAAAGGGACATTCCCAAAGAATGAGTACTGACAAACAATCCAAGAGAACCAATTATATGAGTCATGGCCTGTTTGAGAAATTCATAAACACACTGGACCTTCTTTAAAGCAATATGTACACACTCACAAACACCAAACTGTCCATACAATTTGAGGGCATTCATGAAGCCCCTGTAATCCATTCTTAGATCCTAATTTTAAAACTATTAGCCATTTAGATATTGTCAATGTTTCAAATACTGCTCTCAAATTTTTAAATTTTAAATACTGAATATGAAATCACATCCAAAGGTTTTTCAGCTACAAATACAACACACATAATAAAGTATTAAGTCTTTCACATACATATAACATGTAAGACTATAGCAACAGCACGGAATAGGTACTCGCAGAAGAGGCTAACAGATGCCAACTGGAGGCTACCGTCATTAAATGGACACCATATGGCAATTCCTCACATGTTTTACTACAGTTGAAATCCTTTTCCATAGTATGTCCCTAATGATTGGGTATACTTGGTAGATGTGTACCAAGCCCCTCTCCCATTCAAATCATAACACGGAAATTACCTCAAAAATTAGTAAGATCTAGAGCATTGTATTTATGATGGCCCAGAAAAAAAACAAAAACTATATACATAGCTTAATCAAAAGTTTCTCCTCAAAATACATAGATACTACTGTATGTCATTTTACTCAAAACAAGCACAAACCAACACAAGCAACAGAAATAAGCTAGGGAGATAAAATCAGAAGTAAATGCTTCAAATCTATTATGAAACAGGTGAGATATAAATTTTAAATTACATGAAGGGAGCCAGGAAATCTATACCCTCCGCTTGTTATTAGGAAGCAGTCAATGGCATTATTAGTATACCCTTAACCTCTGAGTATATAATGAAAGGAAATGGCTACATTTTACCACAAAATGTTCTACATTACAGGAAAAAACAGAAGAATAGAACACAAAGAACAATGTTTCAATAGAGTTGTGTTACTCGTACATTCTTTAAACGTATAGAAAAAGGCGCTTATGAACACAGTATTATAGCCATGCATTTTGATTCTATAACATATCTTTTATGAATTTCATATTTGAAAATACAATCAAATCTAAAATATTCAGTGTTATATCCATGCATTTTGACTCTATATCTTATATAAGCTGATATATAAAAATATTCTGAAAATCTAAAGTATATCTTTGCTGATACATTTTCTATACAATCTCTGAAAGAGAATCTAATTTCCTGAGTATGTGAATACATAAACTTGATGAAATCAAGCTCGTGATGAAGCACCATTGAGTCTGATTACATACAACAAAATTTAAAGCAAAGATCATACTCCTACACCATATTAAAAATTTTTGTACTAAGCAGAGTTATAAAAAGTAAGACACTTTAAATGAGGTTAAAAAATATTTTTTAAGCAGAGTTAACTGCTATATTAATACCATTTTTGTATACAATATTGAATGCATATATTAAAGTCGGCACATAAAGTCTAAAAATTAATCAACTACTGTTTCAATTAGAAATTTCTGTACTTGAAAAACTTTGGTGAAAGTATTCTTTAAATTATAAATTTATTCATGGATTTAACATGAGTAATTTTTAACAGCTTCATATATCCCTGAAGTTCTAAGGCAGGCAGTAATTTGTAATTTTGGTTGAGTCATATATTTCACTTGGATATGCTAAAAGACTCAGGAATACCAAGAGTTACTAGGTACAAATACTCCCAGTCAGTGTGAGTGGTGTCTGCATTTTTTTTTTCTGCTTATTTTTGAATGCAGAGTACTTTCATGTAATACCTGAAGCACAAGCTATTTTCTTAAATCATACTTCACTGCTTTAAAAATATGGGAAATGACATAAGACAGAGGAATCTCTAAGTGTGAGGGTTCATAAAGAAAGGTCTCTGAATATCCCCTGTAAGATAGTCAAAGGACTTAACAGTAGCTCAGGAGAAGGCAGGATTTTGGTACTGTTTATATGTACATCATAATCTCATAGAATGATCAGTAGGCAGAAGTGACAATTAGTTCAAGAAGTCAAACTTAAATTCTGCTACTAAATTCTAGTATGATTCACATCAAATCAAAGTTAATGCACATTATTTACCTCACTAGAGAAAACACTGCATGTATCTGCTTTTCAGACACTAAAATGCAACGTTCATATAAATTCCCTCATGTGAAATTCAAAACTAAAGTAGCTTTTGGTACAAATAATTCACCAGGGCAGTGATTTGAAGGGGCACTGACTGCAATGCACAACTGTAGTAACTGCAGCTCAAAAATATAAATGCTGTCTTCTTATGTCTGCATCAGGGAAAAGACTTTTAGTCATAGTCCATCCACATTCCTTACCATCCTCCTCTAACAAGCGGACAATCAGAAACTCACAGATATACCCAAAGCCCACTGCCTAGACACACAGTGAGAAATATTAATAAAAATAGCCTCGGAACAGACAAGAAGCTTCTGTGCTACAGACGGTGATTACCTGGAGGTAGGAATTGCAGCTGGTTATTAGCTAATCGAAGATGACGTAAAGCTCTCAGACGACCAATTTCTGGGCAAACGATTTCTAAGGCATTGTCACTAAGATCCAAACGTTGTAGTTTTACAAGGGACCCAATGGCTTTGAAGAGAAAAGAAGGGTAAAAGCAAAATTAATTTGACTCAAGTGTTAAGACCAACTTTTAATGCAATTAAATATTATCCAAGTTTAAATATTTTAATACTTAATATCCCTGTCTCTGGTGCTGACATAATAGTAAAAGCATGTATCAAATTAATTTTTTAAAACATTTTTATGGCAGTATAGTATCAAACAACATTCTATGAAGTAACACTTCCACCTCAATATAATGTTAACTTTAAAAAGATTACAAATAAAAATGTTAAAACAATGTAAAAAACTACTTGAATAAATAATTCACAAAATGATATATAGTCTTTTTTATCTAACCAAAATGCTTAACTCAACTAAATAGACTAGAACTAAATAGACTTTAACTCAATAAACTAGAAGTTATTTTATTATTTACCCAATGTCAATTTATCTGATAATAATTTACTTAACCATTATAAATATTTTACACTTATTAAATTTAACTGCAACTGTTAACTAGACTTACTAATTAGGGGGAAAAAAGCTTTGAAACTAATCATGATGTTTTATAATTAACATTCCCTAATACTCCAACCAAAATAGGTTTAAAGAGACAATCTGTTCTACGATTATAAAGCACAGATTTAACTCTAGCATCTCCTAACTATTAGTAAAAACTGAAAGTGTATTTACCTTCCGGAACCACAACTATGTTATTTGAGTGAAGATACCTAGAAAAAAGAAGGGAAAAAAGTTATTATCGCTTAGTACTCCTGCTAGATAATCACCCTGTAAAATGCTCACTTAGAAATTTATTGAATATAATAAAAGGACCAGACTTTCTCTCATACACTATTCTAAATGCATAGCACAAAATAATTAATAATCCTTTGAGAATAATACTGTATGCAAGAATTGCAAATATTAAAACTATTTGCTAATTCAGTTTGTTTTAAAAAGCATACACAATAAACAATTATTTCTTAAGCTCATAAAACACATTACTAGTTTCTCTAGTTCATTTTAAGTACTGAAGGTTTTCAGCAAAACACCTAATAATGTTAAGAAAAGTCAACAACTACTGTGTATAGGGAAACACAACTTTTAATTTTTAAAGGATAACGTCACAAAATAATCAAATCAAAGATATTTCAAGACAGCTAGGTGAACCGAGAATGAAGTGATTAAATATTTATCATTTACAATATCTGTAGAAATACTCAACTGTCAAGATACAGAATTTATTTCACAGCAAGTGGAATTTTGTAAACAAGAAATCAAATTCTTTCCTAAAAATAAAAAAGGTCTAACCCAATGACAAGTCCAGGCAAGCCTAAGTCAGTAACATTCCCCACTGAAGTATCTCTAGCACTCTCTGGTGGAGACATCATGCAGTTGTCAGCAGCCAACTATTCAGAGCCAAACAATAGTGACCAATGAAAACCACACAGGAATAATTTTTAAAATAAACTGTATCACTGATTTTGAGACCAGACAACTAGATTTTGATAAACTATTTTCAAAACTACTATCTTATTATACTTCATAATCAATCTTCACATATTTTAAACAGAATTTAGTCTTCTATATTTTATAGCCTAATATCAAATGTTAAAAAGTCTATTACACAAAATAAGTAAGATACAAAATTGATAAATTTAAGATTTCTATATGCTGGATTAAATCAATTTTGTGTGGGTATTAATCTTCTGGGCCTAACACAATTTAACCGAGTTTAAACCATTCTATGATTCATTTTATTCCTTGCTTTGTGCACACAAAATGATTCCCTATTTTATTTTTTAAAATGTATCCATATTTTAAAGTAAGTATTCTTTAAACATTACTCTTAGGAAGCAATATCTAACTACTTAGTCAGATTACTCTAAAAATTCTATATGCCAGAAAACAACTTATAAGTATACACACACATATAAACACACATTTGCATGTGTTACAACAAAAAGGCAAAGTGCCTAGACACCAAACAGAGAGATAACTGATTTTTCTGTAATCCGCAAAATATTTGCTTCAGTTCTAGTCCTACCTATATCTGGTCAGTTCAGTTCAGTCACTCAGTCGTGTCTGACTCTGTGCAACCCCATGGACTGCAGCACGCCAGGTTTCCCTGTCCATCACCAACTCCCGGAGCTTACCCAAACTCATGTCCATTGAGTCAGTGATGCCATCCAACCATCTCATCCTCTGTCATCGCCTTCTCCTGCCCTCAATCTTTCCCAGCATCAGGGTCTTTTCAAAAGAGTCAGTGCTTCGCATCAGGTGGCCAAAGTATTGGAGTTTCAGCTTCAACATCAGTCCTTCTGATGAACACCCAGGACTGATCTCCTTTAGGATGGACTGATTGGATCTCCTTGCAGTCCAAGGAACTCTCAAGAGTCTTCTCCAACACCACAGTTCAAAGGCATCAATTCTTCAGCACTCGGCTTTCTTGATAGTCCAGCTCTCACATCCATACATGACTACTGGAAAAACCACAGCTTTGACTATATGGACCTTTGTTAGTAAAGTAATGTCTCTGCTTTTTAATATGCTGTCTAGGTTGGTCATAACTTTTCTTCCAAGGAGTAAGCGTCTTTTAATTTCATGGCTGCAGTCATAATTCGCAATGATTTTGGAGCCCCCAAAATACAGTCTCTTACTGTTTCCACTGTTTCCCAATCTATTTGCCATGAAGTGATGGGACAGGATGCCATGATCTTTGTTTTCTGAATGTTGAGTTTTAAGCCAGCTTTTTCACTCTTCTCTTTCACTTTCATCAAGAGGCTCTTTAGTCCTTCTTTGCTTTCTGCCATGAGGGTGGTGTCATCTGCGTATCTGAGGTTATTGGTATTTCTCCCGGCAACCTTGACACCAGCTTGTGCTCCATCCAGCCCAGCATTTCACATGATGTACTCTGCAGAGCGCAGAAAGATTGATGCTATTCAAATGTGGTATTGGAGAAGACTCTTGAAGAGTCCCTTGGACTGCAAGGAGATCCAACCAGTCCATCCTAAAGGAGATCAGTCCTGGGTGTCACTGGAAGGACTGATGTTGAAGCTGAAACTCCAATACTGTGGCCACCCGATGCGCAGAGCTGACTCACTGGAAAAGACCCTGATGCTGGGAAAGATTGAGGGCAGGAGGAGAAGGGGACGACA
>NW_024080543.1:100761-104944 GCF_014754425.2 Oryx dammah
CAATGGACATGGGTTTGGGTGGACTCCAGGAGTTGATGATGGACAGGGAGCCCTGGCGTGCTGCAGTTCATGGGGTCGCAAAGAGTCAGACAGGACTGAGCAACTGAATTGAACTGAACTGACTCTACATATAAGTTAAATGAGCAAGGTGACAATCTAACAGCCTTGACGTACTCCTTTCCCAATTTGCAACCAGTCTGTTGTTCCATGTACAGTTTCAACTGTTGCTTCTTGACTTGCATACAGATTTCTCAGGAGGCAGGTCAGGTGGTCTGGTATTTCCATCTCTAAGAATTTTCCAGTTTGTTGTGATCCACACAGTCAAAGGCTTTGGCATAGTCAATAAAGTAGATGTTTTTCTGGAACTCTCTTGCTTTTGCGATGAGCCAATGGATGTTGGCAATTTTATCTCTGGTTCCTCTGCCTTTTGTAAATTCAGCTTGAACATCTGGAATTTCATGGTTCACATACTGTTGAAGCCTGGCTTGGAGAATTTTGAGCATTACTTTGCTAGCACATGAGATGAATGCAATTGGGCAAGAGTTTGAACATTCTACCTATATAAAAGGACTTTAAAATGTCTCAGTCAAAACAAGAACTAAATTATTCACTATTATCATTAAAATAAATAAGTATATTTTAAACATTAAAGTTATCTACATTATAATGAAGAAGCAGTAGTTTAGAATGTTCTCAATCCTGACTACACATAAGAAGCACCAGTGGTCTTCAAAATATAGATGCCCAAGGCCATCTCAGGTTTTTCTGATGTGTAACTGATAAAGAACCATCCTTGGCAGAATGGATCAGAGAGCAGGTCCTGGAGCCAGACAGCATGTACCTTATTAGCCATGTGAGCAGGGGAACATCTGTGACCTTTTCACTTTCTTAATCTATGGAACTAGAGGATAATAGCATCAAGAACATTGGGATATTATAAGGATTAAATGAATCAATAAATGTAAAGCCCTTAGAAGAAAATTCAGTGAACGTCACTGTTATTGTTATAGTTATTATTATCATGAGTTATCTGTAATCAAAGGCTTGGCAATTTTAAGTCCCTTCTCTTTACTTTTGTCATTTCAAATTAGTTAAAATGGTGGTGTCTCCACCTAAGTGGTTTTCATCAAGCTATTTCTTCTACTCAAAATGATGCATTCATTTTTGTGAGAATGCATGACAATATGGCCACTTTGGAAAATGGTTGGCTGTTTTTTTTTTAAATAAAATTATAGATATTTACTTCATAGTAATATGCCAATGTCAGTTTCTTAATTTTGACAATAGTTCCACAAAAACTGTATTAAGATGTTGACAATAGGAGAAACTAGATACCAGAACTCTGTACTTAGTATCTTTACAACTTTTCTGTAAATACAAAACTGTTCCAAATTAAAATTTTTTTAATTAAAGGAACAAGTCATTTATTTCCAGTCATGATTAAATAATAGGGACCAGATTTACCCAATTGCTATAAGCAATAAAAAAACTGAATGTATTATATGAAATAATTATTTTCAGATACTGACAAGAGGCAGCTAGAGAGAGAAAAAACAAGTGAGGTGAACAACTCACTTGTTGCTCACAACAAATTGTGGCAAATTTGCCTAGAGGCAAATTGTGGACCGTGGATACCAAACAAAGAATCCAAGTCTCACGGAGTTACGAAGATACATAGCAGACTTCAGGGATCCTGAAGCAGCTGGAAGTTGTGGAGTACAGTTCTGGAGAAGGTACTACTGATAAAAGAAAACAAAAAAACAAAACTTCAAGGCAGCCTTTGACTCTTAGTTGAATTCTAAAATGCATTCCAGGCAAAAACGTAACTGAAAACCTAACAGCTGAACAGTCCACAGAACTCATACAGGGCTAGAAAGCACTCAAGTTCTGAGCAGCAAGTGTACCAAATCCTTGTTGATCATTTTGTGCATTTAAATGAGATCCTCAAAAGGCCTTCTGTGGGTAATAGGGCTAAACTATCCCTACAGTAGAGGTTACTCTAGATCTGTCCTAACAAAGCATAAAGACAGACCATGAAAGGATCATACTAAATTGCAAACAATTTTAAAGCCAGAATAAAGCACCACAAAAACGAAGACAACAAAGTGTAACACTCAGTAATTAACATTTATAAGGTCCAGCATCTAATGAAAAAGTGCTAAGAATCAGGAAAATATGACCAATAACCAGGATAAAAAATAGTTACCACAAATAGACTTTATCTGGTATGACACAGATAAAGCAATTAGCAAATAAAAACTTTAAAACATAAATAATAATCATATTCAGGTATTCAAAGAAAAACATTAATATTGTAAGACAAATGTTAACATATAAAGAAGACTCAAATAGCACTTCTAGAAATCAAATATGAAAAATAAAAATTCCACTAGGTGGGATTAACAGCAAATTAGATATTGAAGCAGAAAATATTACTAACTCTGAAAATAGAGAAACATAATTTGTCCTAAATGAAGCACATTAAAAAAAATAAAGACTGAAAACAACTGTAACTGTGTGTCAGTAATTATGGGACAATATCAAACTAACAACAGGTAAGAGTCCCAAAAGTAGGGACCAGAGATAAGGGCATACAAATAAATATCTAAAGAAATAATGTTTAAAAATTTCAAATTTGATGCAAGCTATAAAGACACAACCTTTCAGGGATTACGGCCTTGTCGTGGTGAAGAGGCTTGCATGATTCAATGGAGCTATAAGCCATGCCATGCAGGACCACGCAGACAGACGGGTCATGTTCTGAATGGAACAACTGACTGGTTCAAATTTGGGAAAAGAGTAAGACAAGCTGTATATTGTCACCTTGCATATTTAACTTATATGCAGAGTATATCCTGGGGCTTCCCAGGTGGCGCAGTGGTAAAGACTCCTCCTGCTAACGCAGGAAAAGCCAGAGACGTGGGTTTGATCTCTAGATTGGGAAGATCTCCTAGAGAAGGAAATGGCATTCTGCTCCAGTTTTCTTGCCTGGAAAATTCCACGGACAGAGGAGCCTGGCGGGCTACAGTCCATGGGGTCACAAGGCGTCGGACATGACTGACCGACTGAGCATGCACAGACACAGAGTACACCATGCAAAATGCCAGGCTGCATGAATCACAAGCCGGAATCACGACTCCCAGGAGAAACAGCAACAACCTCAGATATGCAGATGATACTCTTCTAGTGGCAGAAAGTGAAGAGGAACTAAAGAGCCTCTTGATAGGTATGCAAAGGGAGAGTGAAAAAGCTGGCTTGAAACTCAATATTAAGAAACTAAGATGGGCATGCAGTCCTATCATTTCATGGCAAACAGAAGGGGAAAAAGTAGAAGCAGTGACAGATTTTCTTTTCTTGGGCTCCAAAATCACTGCGGACGGTAACTGCAACCAGGATATTAACAGAATCTTGCTCCTCAGAAGGAAACCTCTGACAAATTTAGACAGTGTATTAAAAAGCAGAGACATCAGTTTGCTGACAAAGGTCCCTATGGTCAAACGTATGGTTTTCCCAGTAGTCATGTATGGATGAGAGGTGGACAATAAAGAAGGCTGAGTGCCAAAGAACTGATGCTTTTGAATCGTGGTGCTGTAGAAGACTCTTGAGAGTCCCTTGGACTGCCAGTCAATCCTAATGGAAATCAACTCTGGGTATTCATTGGAAGGACTGATGCTGAAGTTTAAACTCCAATATTTTGGTCACTTTATGTGAAGAGCTGACTCATTGGAAAAGATTCTGAGAAAGACTGAAGGCAAAAGGAAACAGGAGCAGCAGAGGATAAGATGTTTAGATGGCATCATCGACTCAATGGACATGAATCTGAGCAAACTCTGAGAGATAATGGAAGACAGAGAAGCCTGGTGTGCTTTAGTCCATGGGGTCACGAAGCATCGGACACAGCTTAGCGACTAAACAACGACAACAACAAAGACAAAAACCCAAGATGCTCAGTGAATGTCAAGGACAATCATACGTCAAGCGAATCATAACAAATTCCTGAAAACCAATGTAAGAAACAGAAATTCTTCAAAGTAGCCCAAGGAGAAAAGAACTCTACATACTGTGGAAGAAATATAGGAACGTCTCTTCAGAAAGTATGCAAGCCAGAAGACAAAGAACACCAAGAAAATGTTGAAAGGAAAGAAGTAACCGACAACCAAGAACTCTAATTCCAGAAGACTAT
>NW_024080543.1:105444-134413 GCF_014754425.2 Oryx dammah
TGTAGAGTTCTTTTCTCCTTGGGCTACTTTGAAGAATTTCTGTTTCTTACATTGGTTTTCAGGAATTTGTTATGATTCGCTTGACGTATGATTGTCCTTGACATTCACTGAGCATCTTGGGCTTTTGTCTTTGTTGTTGTCGTTGTTTAGTCACTAAGCTGTGTCCGATGCTTCGTGACTCCATGGACTAAAGCACACCAGGCTTCTCTGTCTTCCATTATCTCTCAGAGTTTGCTCAGATTCATGTCCATTGAGTCGATGATGCCATCTAAACATCTTATCCTCTGCTGCTCCTGTTTCCTTTTGCCTTCAGTCTTTCTCAGAATCTTTTCCAGTGAGTCAGCTCTTCACATAAAGTGACCAAAATTTTGGAGTTTAAACTTCAGCATCAGTCCTTCCAATGAATACCCAGAGTTGATTTCCATTAGGATTGACTGGCAGTCCAAGGGACTCTCAAGAGTCTTCTACAGCACCACGATTCAAAAGCATCAGTTCTTTGGCACTCAGCCTTCTTTATTGTCCACCTCTCATCCATACATGACTACTGGGAAAACCATACGTTTGACCATAGGGACCTTTGTCAGCAAACTGATGTCTCTGCTTTTTAATACACTGTCTAAATTTGTCAGAGGTTTCCTTCTGAGGAGCAAGATTCTGTTAATATCCTGGTTGCAGTTACCGTCCGCAGTGATTTTGGAGCCCAAGAAAAGAAAATCTGTCACTGCTTCTACTTTTTCCCCTTCTGTTTGCCATGAAATGATAGGACTGCATGCCCATCTTAGTTTCTTAATATTGAGTTTCAAGCCAGCTTTTTCACTCTCCCTTTGCATACCTATCAAGAGGCTCTTTAGTTCCTCTTCACTTTCTGCCACTAGAAGAGTATCATCTGCATATCTGAGGTTGTTGCTGTTTCTCCTGGGAGTCGTGATTCCGGCTTGTGATTCATGCAGCCTGGCATTTTGCATGGTGTACTCTGTGTCTGTGCATGCTCAGTCGGTCAGTCATGTCCCACGCCTTGTGACCCCATGGACTGTAGCCCGCCAGGCTCCTCTGTCCGTGGAATTTTCCAGGCAAGAAAACTGGAGCAGAATGCCATTTCCTTCTCTAGGAGATCTTCCCAATCTAGAGATCAAACCCACGTCTCTGGCTTTTCCTGCGTTAGCAGGAGGAGTCTTTACCACTGCGCCACCTGGGAAGCCCCAGGATATACTCTGCATATAAGTTAAATATGCAAGGTGACAATATACAGCTTGTCTTACTCTTTTCCCAAATTTGAACCAGTCAGTTGTTCCATTCAGAACATGACCCGTCTGTCTGCGTGGTCCTGCATGGCATGGCTTATAGCTCCATTGAATCATGCAAGCCTCTTCACCACGACAAGGCCGTAATCCCTGAAAGGTTGTGTCTTTATAGCTTGCATCAAATTTGAAATTTTTAAACATTATTTCTTTAGATATTTATTTGTATGCCCTTATCTCTGGTCCCTACTTTTGGGACTCTTACCTGTTGTTAGTTTGATATTGTCCCATAATTACTGACACACAGTTACAGTTGTTTTCAGTCTTTATTTTTTTTAATGTGCTTCATTTAGGACAAATTATGTTTCTCTATTTTCAGAGTTAGTAATATTTTCTGCTTCAATATCTAATTTGCTGTTAATCCCACCTAGTGGAATTTTTATTTTTCATATTTGATTTCTAGAAGTGCTATTTGAGTCTTCTTTATATGTTAACATTTGTCTTACAATATTAATGTTTTTCTTTGAATACCTGAATATGATTATTATTTATGTTTTAAAGTTTTTATTTGCTAATTGCTTTATCTGTGTCATACCAGATAAAGTCTATTTGTGGTAACTATTTTTTATCCTGGTTATTGGTCATATTTTCCTGATTCTTAGCACTTTTTCATTAGATGCTGGACCTTATAAATGTTAATTACTGAGTGTTACACTTTGTTGTCTTCGTTTTTGTGGTGCTTTATTCTGGCTTTAAAATTGTTTGCAATTTAGTATGATCCTTTCATGGTCTGTCTTTATGCTTTGTTAGGACAGATCTAGAGTAACCTCTACTGTAGGGATAGTTTAGCCCTATTACCCACAGAAGGCCTTTTGAGGATCTCATTTAAATGCACAAAATGATCAACAAGGATTTGGTACACTTGCTGCTCAGAACTTGAGTGCTTTCTAGCCCTGTATGAGTTCTGTGGACTGTTCAGCTGTTAGGTTTTCAGTTACGTTTTTGCCTGGAATGCATTTTAGAATTCAACTAAGAGTCAAAGGCTGCCTTGAAGTTTTGTTTTTTTGTTTTCTTTTATCAGTAGTACCTTCTCCAGAACTGTACTCCACAACTTCCAGCTGCTTCAGGATCCCTGAACTCTGCTATGTATCTTCGTAACTCCGTGAGACTTGGATTCTTTGTTTGGTATCCACGGTCCACAATTTGCCTCTAGGCAAATTTGCCACAATTTGTTGTGAGCAACAAGTGAGTTGTTCACCTCACTTGTTTTTTCTCTCTCTAGCTGCCTCTTGTCAGTATCTGAAAATAATTATTTCATATAATACATTCAGTTTTTTTATTGCTTATAGCAATTGGGTAAATCTGGTCCCTATTATTTAATCATGACTGGAAATAAATGACTTGTTCCTTTAATTAAAAAAATTTTAATTTGGAACAGTTTTGTATTTACAGAAAAGTTGTAAAGATACTAAGTACAGAGTTCTGGTATCTAGTTTCTCCTATTGTCAACATCTTAATACAGTTTTTGTGGAACTATTGTCAAAATTAAGAAACTGACATTGGCATATTACTATGAAGTAAATATCTATAATTTTATTTAAAAAAAAAACAGCCAACCATTTTCCAAAGTGGCCATATTGTCATGCATTCTCACAAAAATGAATGCATCATTTTGAGTAGAAGAAATAGCTTGATGAAAACCACTTAGGTGGAGACACCACCATTTTAACTAATTTGAAATGACAAAAGTAAAGAGAAGGGACTTAAAATTGCCAAGCCTTTGATTACAGATAACTCATGATAATAATAACTATAACAATAACAGTGACGTTCACTGAATTTTCTTCTAAGGGCTTTACATTTATTGATTCATTTAATCCTTATAATATCCCAATGTTCTTGATGCTATTATCCTCTAGTTCCATAGATTAAGAAAGTGAAAAGGTCACAGATGTTCCCCTGCTCACATGGCTAATAAGGTACATGCTGTCTGGCTCCAGGACCTGCTCTCTGATCCATTCTGCCAAGGATGGTTCTTTATCAGTTACACATCAGAAAAACCTGAGATGGCCTTGGGCATCTATATTTTGAAGACCACTGGTGCTTCTTATGTGCAGTCAGGATTGAGAACATTCTAAACTACTGCTTCTTCATTATAATGTAGATAACTTTAATGTTTAAAATATACTTATTTATTTTAATGATAATAGTGAATAATTTAGTTCTTGTTTTGACTGAGACATTTTAAAGTCCTTTTATATAGGTAGAATGTTCAAACTCTTGCCCAATTGCATTCATCTCATGTGCTAGCAAAGTAATGCTCAAAATTCTCCAAGCCAGGCTTCAACAGTATGTGAACCATGAAATTCCAGATGTTCAAGCTGAATTTACAAAAGGCAGAGGAACCAGAGATAAAATTGCCAACATCCATTGGCTCATCGAAAAAGCAAGAGAGTTCCAGAAAAACATCTACTTTATTGACTATGCCAAAGCCTTTGACTGTGTGGATCACAACAAACTGGAAAATTCTTAGAGATGGAAATACCAGACCACCTGACCTGCCTCCTGAGAAATCTGTATGCAAGTCAAGAAGCAACAGTTGAAACTGTACATGGAACAACAGACTGGTTGCAAATTGGGAAAGGAGTACGTCAAGGCTGTTAGATTGTCACCTTGCTCATTTAACTTATATGTAGAGTCAGTTCAGTTCAATTCAGTTGCTCAGTCCTGTCTGACTCTTTGCGACCCCATGAACTGCAGCACGCCAGGGCTCCGTGTCCATCATCAACTCCTGGAGTCCACCCAAACCCATGTCCATTGAGTTGGTGATGCCATCCAACCATCTCATCTTCTGTCGTCCCCTTCTCCTCCTGCCCTCAATCTTTCCCAGCATCAGGGTCTTTTCCAGTGAGTCAGCTCTGCGCATCGGGTGGCCACAGTATTGGAGTTTCAGCTTCAACATCAGTCCTTCCAGTGACACCCAGGACTGATCTCCTTTAGGATGGACTGGTTGGATCTCCTTGCAGTCCAAGGGACTCTTCAAGAGTCTTCTCCAATACCACATTTGAATAGCATCAATCTTTCTGCGCTCTGCAGAGTACATCATGTGAAATGCTGGGCTGGATGGAGCACAAGCTGGTGTCAAGGTTGCCGGGAGAAATACCAATAACCTCAGATACGCAGATGACACCACCCTCATGGCAGAAAGCAAAGAAGGACTAAAGAGCCTCTTGATGAAAGTGAAAGAGAAGAGTGAAAAAGCTGGCTTAAAACTCAACATTCAGAAAACAAAGATCATGGCATCCTGTCCCATCACTTCATGGCAAATAGATTGGGAAACAGTGGAAACAGTAAGAGACTGTATTTTGGGGGCTCCAAAATCATTGCGAATTATGACTGCAGCCATGAAATTAAAAGACGCTTACTCCTTGGAAGAAAAGTTATGACCAACCTAGACAGCATATTAAAAAGCAGAGACATTACTTTACTAACAAAGGTCCATATAGTCAAAGCTGTGGTTTTTCCAGTAGTCATGTATGGATGTGAGAGCTGGACTATCAAGAAAGCCGAGTGCTGAAGAATTGATGCCTTTGAACTGTGGTGTTGGAGAAGACTCTTGAGAGTTCCTTGGACTCCAAGGAGATCCAATCAGTCCATCCTAAAGGAGATCAGTCCTGGGTGTTCATCAGAAGGACTGATGTTGAAGCTGAAACTCCAATACTTTGGCCACCTGATGCGAAGCACTGACTCTTTTGAAAAGACCCTGATGCTGGGAAAGATTGAGGGCAGGAGAAGGCGACGACAGAGGATGAGATGGTTGGATGGCATCACTGACTCAATGGACATGAGTTTGGGTAAGCTCCGGGAGTTGGTGATGGACAGGGAAACCTGGCGTGCTGCAGTCCATGGGGTTGCACAGAGTCAGACACGACTGAGTGACTGAACTGAACTGACCAGATATAGGTAGGACTAGAACTGAAGCAAATATTTTGCGGATTACAGAAAAATCAGTTATCTCTCTGTTTGGTGTCTAGGCACTCTGCCTTTTTGTTGTAACACATGCAAATGTGTGTTTATATGTGTGTGTATACTTATAAGTTGTTTTCTGGCATATAGAATTTTTAGAGTAATCTGACTAAGTAGTTAGATATTGCTTCCTAAGAGTAATGTTTAAAGAATACTTACTTTAAAATATGGATACATTTTAAAAAATAAAATAGGGAATCATTTTGTGTGCACAAAGCAAGGAATAAAATGAATCATAGAATGGTTTAAACTCGGTTAAATTGTGTTAGGCCCAGAAGATTAATACCCACACAAAATTGATTTAATCCAGCATATAGAAATCTTAAATTTATCAATTTTGTATCTTACTTATTTTGTGTAATAGACTTTTTAACATTTGATATTAGGCTATAAAATATAGAAGACTAAATTCTGTTTAAAATATGTGAAGATTGATTATGAAGTATAATAAGATAGTAGTTTTGAAAATAGTTTATCAAAATCTAGTTGTCTGGTCTCAAAATCAGTGATACAGTTTATTTTAAAAATTATTCCTGTGTGGTTTTCATTGGTCACTATTGTTTGGCTCTGAATAGTTGGCTGCTGACAACTGCATGATGTCTCCACCAGAGAGTGCTAGAGATACTTCAGTGGGGAATGTTACTGACTTAGGCTTGCCTGGACTTGTCATTGGGTTAGACCTTTTTTATTTTTAGGAAAGAATTTGATTTCTTGTTTACAAAATTCCACTTGCTGTGAAATAAATTCTGTATCTTGACAGTTGAGTATTTCTACAGATATTGTAAATGATAAATATTTAATCACTTCATTCTCGGTTCACCTAGCTGTCTTGAAATATCTTTGATTTGATTATTTTGTGACGTTATCCTTTAAAAATTAAAAGTTGTGTTTCCCTATACACAGTAGTTGTTGACTTTTCTTAACATTATTAGGTGTTTTGCTGAAAACCTTCAGTACTTAAAATGAACTAGAGAAACCAGTAATGTGTTTTATGAGCTTAAGAAATAATTGTTTATTGTGTATGCTTTTTAAAACAAACTGAATTAGCAAGTAGTTTTAATATTTGCAATTCTTGCATACCGTATTATTCTCAAAGGATTATTAATTATTTTGTGCTATGCATTTAGAATAGTGTATGAGAGAAAGTCTGGTCCTTTTATTATATTCAATAAATTTCTAAGTGAGCATTTTACAGGGTGATTATCTAGCAGGAGTACTAAGCGATAATAACTTTTTTCCCTTCTTTTTTCTAGGTATCTTCACTCAAATAACATAGTTGTGGTTCCGGAAGGTAAATACACTTTCAGTTTTTACTAATAGTTAGGAGATGCTAGAGTTAAATCTGTGCTTTATAATCGTAGAACAGATTGTCTCTTTAAACCTATTTTGGTTGGAGTATTAGGGAATGTTAATTATAAAACATCATGATTAGTTTCAAAGCTTTTTTCCCCCTAATTAGTAAGTCTAGTTAACAGTTGCAGTTAAATTTAATAAGTGTAAAATATTTATAATGGTTAAGTAAATTATTATCAGATAAATTGACATTGGGTAAATAATAAAATAACTTCTAGTTTATTGAGTTAAAGTCTATTTAGTTCTAGTCTATTTAGTTGAGTTAAGCATTTTGGTTAGATAAAAAAGACTATATATCATTTTGTGAATTATTTATTCAAGTAGTTTTTTACATTGTTTTAACATTTTTATTTGTAATCTTTTTAAAGTTAACATTATATTGAGGTGGAAGTGTTACTTCATAGAATGTTGTTTGATACTATACTGCAATAAAAATGTTTTAAAAAATTAATTTGATACATGCTTTTACTATTATGTCAGCACCAGAGACAGGGATATTAAGTATTAAAATATTTAAACTTGGATAATATTTAATTGCATTAAAAGTTGGTCTTAACACTTGATTCAAATTAATTTTGCTTTTACCCTTCTTTTCTCTTCAAAGCCATTGGGTCCCTTGTAAAACTACAATGTTTGGATCTTAGTGACAATGCCTTAGAAATCGTTTGCCCAGAAATTGGTCGTCTGAGAGCTTTACGTCATCTTCGATTAGCTAATAACCAGCTGCAATTCCTACCTCCAGGTAATCACCGTCTGTAGCACAGAAGCTTCTTGTCTGTTCCGAGGCTATTTTTATTAATATTTCTCACTGTGTGTCTAGGCAGTGGGCTTTGGGTATATCTGTGAGTTTCTGATTGTCCGCTTGTTAGAGGAGGATGGTAAGGAATGTGGATGGACTATGACTAAAAGTCTTTTCCCTGATGCAGACATAAGAAGACAGCATTTATATTTTTGAGCTGCAGTTACTACAGTTGTGCATTGCAGTCAGTGCCCCTTCAAATCACTGCCCTGGTGAATTATTTGTACCAAAAGCTACTTTAGTTTTGAATTTCACATGAGGGAATTTATATGAACGTTGCATTTTAGTGTCTGAAAAGCAGATACATGCAGTGTTTTCTCTAGTGAGGTAAATAATGTGCATTAACTTTGATTTGATGTGAATCATACTAGAATTTAGTAGCAGAATTTAAGTTTGACTTCTTGAACTAATTGTCACTTCTGCCTACTGATCATTCTATGAGATTATGATGTACATATAAACAGTACCAAAATCCTGCCTTCTCCTGAGCTACTGTTAAGTCCTTTGACTATCTTACAGGGGATATTCAGAGACCTTTCTTTATGAACCCTCACACTTAGAGATTCCTCTGTCTTATGTCATTTCCCATATTTTTAAAGCAGTGAAGTATGATTTAAGAAAATAGCTTGTGCTTCAGGTATTACATGAAAGTACTCTGCATTCAAAAATAAGCAGAAAAAAAAAATGTAGACACCACTCACACTGACTGGGAGTATTTGTACCTAGTAACTCTTGGTATTCCTGAGTCTTTTAGCATATCCAAGTGAAATATATGACTCAACCAAAATTACAAATTACTGCCTGCCTTAGAACTTCAGGGATATATGAAGCTGTTAAAAATTACTCATGTTAAATCCATGAATAAATTTATAATTTAAAGAATACTTTCGCCAAAGTTTTTCAAGTACAGAAATTTCTAATTGAAACAGTAGTTGATTAATTTTTAGACTTTATGTGCCGACTTTAATATATGCATTCAATATTGTATACAAAAATGGTATTAATATAGCAGTTAACTCTGCTTAAAAAATATTTTTTAACCTCATTTAAAGTGTCTTACTTTTTATAACTCTGCTTAGTACAAAAATTTTTAATATGGTGTAGGAGTATGATCTTTGCTTTAAATTTTGTTGTATGTAATCAGACTCAATGGTGCTTCATCATGAGCTTGATTTCATCAAGTTTATGTATTCACATACTCAGGAAATTAGATTCTCTTTCAGAGATTGTATAGAAAATGTATCAGCAAAGATATACTTTAGATTTTCAGAATATTTTTATATATCAGCTTATATAAGATATAGAGTCAAAATGCATGGATATAACACTGAATATTTTAGATTTGATTGTATTTTCAAATATGAAATTCATAAAAGATATGTTATAGAATCAAAATGCATGGCTATAATACTGTGTTCATAAGCGCCTTTTTCTATACGTTTAAAGAATGTACGAGTAACACAACTCTATTGAAACATTGTTCTTTGTGTTCTGTTCTTCTGTTTTTTCCTGTAATGTAGAACATTTTGTGGTAAAATGTAGCCATTTCCTTTCATTATATACTCAGAGGTTAAGGGTATACTAATAATGTCATTGACTGCTTCCTAATAACAAGCGGAGGGTATAGATTTCCTGGCTCCCTTCATGTAATTTAAAATTTATATCTCACCTGTTTCATAATAGATTTGAAGCATTTACTTCTGATTTTATCTCCCTAGCTTATTTCTGTTGCTTGTGTTGGTTTGTGCTTGTTTTGAGTAAAATGACATACAGTAGTATCTATGTATTTTGAGGAGAAACTTTTGATTAAGCTATGTATATAGTTTTTGTTTTTTTTTCTGGGCCATCATAAATACAATGCTCTAGATCTTACTAATTTTTGAGGTAATTTCCGTGTTATGATTTGAATGGGAGAGGGGCTTGGTACACATCTACCAAGTATACCCAATCATTAGGGACATACTATGGAAAAGGATTTCAACTGTAGTAAAACATGTGAGGAATTGCCATATGGTGTCCATTTAATGACGGTAGCCTCCAGTTGGCATCTGTTAGCCTCTTCTGTGAGTACCTATTCCGTGCTGTTGCTATAGTCTTACATGTTATATGTATGTGAAAGACTTAATACTTTATTATGTGTGTTGTATTTGTAGCTGAAAAACCTTTGGATGTGATTTCATATTCAGTATTTAAAATTTAAAAATTTGAGAGCAGTATTTGAAACATTGACAATATCTAAATGGCTAATAGTTTTAAAATTAGGATCTAAGAATGGATTACAGGGGCTTCGTGAATGCCCTCAAATTGTATGGACAGTTTGGTGTTTGTGAGTGTGTACATATTGCTTTAAAGAAGGTCCAGTGTGTTTATGAATTTCTCAAACAGGCCATGACTCATATAATTGGTTCTCTTGGATTGTTTGTCAGTACTCATTCTTTGAGAATGTCCCTTTCCCCCTGCTATTGGATTCCAGAGTACTGCCATTTTTCTGCCTTGTACGTTTGGTTTCTCTCCACAGTTCATTGATCCTGGTGTAGGTAATCCAAGCAAGACCAGTTCTCTTCCTGGGCATTTTGAAAGAGACTGTAGGGGAGAAGCAAAGAGAACAAGAGAGAACAGAGGAGGGTGAAAAAGGAAATCAGGCACTCTTTTCTCTCTGGGCTTCTACACAATGCTATGTAATCTTGTGGAATCTGGTAGTAGCCATGTGGGCAGGAAAACAAAGAGAAAAAGATGAAATAGATACCTTGAAAGAATAAGTTTTTTCTAATTTCCCAATCACTGATTCTGTTCTTAAGCCCCATGAAGTGAAGTGTTAGTTGCTCCGTTGAGTCCAACTCTTTGTGATCCCATGGTCTGTTCATGGAGTTCTCCAGGCAAGAACACCGAAGTGGGTTGCCATTCCCTTCTCCAGGAGATCTTCTGGACTCAGGGATCAAAGCCGGGTCTCCTGCGTTGCTGGCAGATTCTTTACCATCTGAACTGCCAGGGAAGCCCCGTTTAGGCCCATAAACTGTGCTTAAGCTAGCTCTAATTGGCTTCTGTGAATTGCCACCCAAAGAGCTCCATATAAAATAGGTGCCCCAAAGGCTTGATTTTTATTTTGCATAAGTAAAAATTGTATATCTTTAAAACGGACAGTGTTATATTTTGACATAAGTATATATTGTGAAATAATTACTATAGTCAAACTAATTAACGTATTTGTCACCTCTCAATGACTTCCCTGGTGGCTCAGACAGTGAAAAGCATCTGCCTACAATGCAGGAGACCTGGGTTGGGAAGATCCCCTGGAGAAGGAAATGGCAGCCCACTCCAGTATTATTGCCTGGAAAATCCCATGGACAGAGGAGCCTGGCAGGCTACAGTCCATGGGGTCGCAAAGAGTTGGGACACAACTAAGAGACTTCACTTTTTTCACGTTCACTTCACCTCTCAATTACCATTTGTGTGTGTGGTTCAAACACTTGAGATTACTCTCTTAGCAAACTCAAATACATAATACATTATTATTCAGTTGCCTTTTAAAAAACCTTTTTTTTTTATGGTAAATTTTAAGCAGAATAGAATAATATGCCCTTATATATCCAATACCTAACTTTAACAATTTATCATGGATTTATCCTCTCTTATATTTTTCTTTTGTTCTTCATATTTTTATCCTCACTTTAATCTTAAAGTTTTTTAAAAATTAAAATAAAATTGACATACAGTGAATTGCTCAAGTTTATAGCCCTGAGTTTTGACAAATGTATGTACTTATGTAAGCAGCATCTTATTTGAGATACAGAACATTTCCATTACTCTAGAGGGTTCTCTTACACCATTTCTAGTCAATGTTTGCTATAGGCAAACTCTATTCTGATTTCTCTTACTATAGATTAATTTCATCTCTTGTTGAAAATAAAATAAATGGGGACATGGAATTTTCTGTTTGACTGTCACCCAAAATAAAGGTTTCCGGATGCATCCATGCTGTTGTATGTGTCAGTAGTTCATTATCTTTTTTTTTGCAGAGTAGAATACCATTGTATAAACTGCACTTTATAACGTATTTTCCTCTTAATGGACATGTCAGTTTTTTTCTCATTTTGGGCTATTATCAATAAAACTAATATGCATGCATGCATGCTAAGTTGCTTCAATCGTGTCCAAATCTGACCCTTTGCAACCCTGTGGACCATAAGTAGCCAGGCTCCTCTGTCCACGGGATTCTCCAGGCAGGAAGACTGGAGTGGGTTGCCATGCCCTCCTCCGGGGCATCTTCCCGACCCAGGGATCAAACCCACATCTCTTACATCTCCTGCATTGGCAGGTGGCTTCTTTACCACTAACACCACCTGAATCCCTATAGACATTCTTGTATAAGACTTTTTATGGATTTACATTTTCATTTCTCTTGGGTAAATATCTTTTAGGAGAAATGTGATACATAATATAGGTATATGTTTAACTTTAAGAAATTGCCCAGCAGGTTTTCTTTTTCATTAAAAAAAATTATTTATTTTAATTGGAGGCTAATTACTTTACAATATTGTGGTGGTTTTTGCCATACATTGACATGAATCAGCCATGGGTGTCCATGTGTCCCTACATCCTGAGCCTCCCTCCCCATCCCATCCCTCAAGGTTGTCCCAGCACACCGGCTTTGAGTGCCCTGCTTCATGCGTCAAACTTGAACTGGTCATCTATTTCACATGTAGTAATATACATGATTCAGTGCTTTTTTCTCAAACCATCCCACACTCGCCTTCTCCCACAGAGTCCAAAAGTTTGTTCTTTACATCTGGGTCTCTTTTGCTCTCTCTCACATAAGGTTGTTGTTACCATCTTCCTAAATTCCATAAATATGCGTTAGTGTACTGTATTGGTGTTTTTCTTTCTGGCTTACTTTGTATAATAGGCTCCAGTTTCATCCACCTCATTAGAACTGATTCAAGTGTGTTCTTTTAAATAGCTGTGTAGTATTCCATTGTGTATATGTACCACAGCTTTCTTATCCATTCATCTGCTGATGGACGTCTAGGTTGCTTCCATGTCCTGGCTATTATAAACAGTGCTGTGATGAACACTGGGGTACACGTGTCTCTTTCAATTCTGGTTTCCTCAGTGTGTATGCCCAGCAGTGGGATTGCTGGGTCATATGGCAGTTCTATTTCCAGTTTTTTAAGGAATCTCCACCCTGTACTCCATAGTGGCTGTACTAGTTTGCATTCCCACCAACAGTGTAAGAGGGTTCCCTTTTCTCCACACCCTCTCCAGCATTTATTGCTTGCAGACTTTTTGATGGCAGCCATTCTGACCAGTGTGAGATAGTACCTCATTGTGGTTTTAATTTGCATTTCTCTGATAATGAGTGATGTTGAGCATGTTTTCATGTGTTTGTTAAGTGGTTATATTAATATCATTTTATGCTTCTCATGGAAATAGATGAGAATTCTAGGTACTCTGAATGTTTGCTAGTATTTGATATTATCTTTTTTTTGCTAGTATTTGGCTTTATTTAACTATAGGAATGGAGAAGTTGTATTGAGTTGCTTTAATTTGTATTTAACTGAATTTGTCCTTCCCTCTTGACTAGGGGTATTGAGCACCTTCTGATGTATTTACAGGGTATTCCAAATCTTTCTGAATTGCAGGCGGTGTCTCCCTGCTTTACAGACTAGTGGCGCGATTAGGTTGTTGAAGAATTCTCTCTGCTTTCTAGTTCTGTCCCTTGCTTTCTGTGCCTTGAAAGCTATAGTAGCTTTGCTGCCCAGTCGCTGGCCTGTGTATGGCAGCCCTGTTCTCTAAAAGTGGGTCTTGCCTCTGCAAAGTTTCTCTTGGCTTTCCTGTTATCTTCCATTTCAGGCTTTCCTCAGCTCAAAGCCTGGAAGGTTTTGTGGAGATGATCTCAACTCTCTTCCCTTGCCCCCATTTTTGGTGAAGACTAGTGGGAAAGAGTTTGTGAGTGTGTGTGTGGTTGGGGGCGGGGGGACACAGGTGGTTCGTGCTACCTCTCCCTGTGTCTGTGGCTCCTCTGGATTATATGCTAGTGTGCCAGTCCATGTATAGCCCTTCAAAGCAGTTAGACTGCTTTCTCTTCAACCCTTGTCTGTGGCAGATTCCGTATCCTCCTATTACAGTCAAGTGTGTTAGCAACTGGGAATCTCTTCTCTTTTAAAACATGCTTATCACTTTTTGGGGTTGATTCAGGTTTCTGGGTGTTCTCAGTCTCTGACAAATTTTAAAAGCTGTAATTATGTAGCTTTTCCAGTTTCTTTTCATGGTTAGGGTTTAAGTGACAACTCCCTTGACTTTTTGTTTTCTTATTGGAATTGAGTTCTCCTCCCTCACAGGCTGTTGCAATTTGGTTTTCGTTTCTCCCTGCCTTTCTTTCTCTACCTCCTTTTTGTCTTCTATTGCATTACTTGAGTATGTTTTAGTGTTCCATTTTATTTCCTCTACTTTAGAAGAAAAGTTTAGGTTTTTCTTTAGAATTTACAGTATGCACCCTTAACTTACTACAGCTTACTTGGGATATTGTACCACTTAATATAAATTTTAAGAACCTTCCAACAGTATACTTCCATTCACCCTCCTGCCTTTGTGTTACTGTATCATGTATTTTGTCTCTATATATTTATGGACCCTACAGTATGTTTATTTTGCAACAATCAGTTGTCTCTAAAGGGAATCACAATTAAAAAAAAAAGATATTCTTTGTATTTACCCATTATTTACCATTTCCTGTACTCTATTCCTTCTTGTCGATCTCTTTTTTGGTATTATTTCTCTTCAGCCTAAAGTACTTTCTTTAATATTTCTTGTAGTGCAATTCTCCTGGCAATGAACTAGGATCATTTCTCTTTTTGTGAAAATGTTCTTTATTTCACCTTGGACTTTTAAGGATATTTTCTCGAGATACAGGATTCTGGGTTGACAAGATGGTTTTTTTCTAAGCACTCTTAAAGACAACCTTTCATTGTTTTCTGACTTCATTGTTTCTAATGAGAAGTCAGTTGTAATTTGTAGTTTTGTTATCCCACATGTGTGTTTTCCTATGGCTACATTAGATATTCTCTCTTTATCTTTGGGGTCAGCAGTTTACGTATGATGTGCCATGATGTAGGACTTTTTACATTTATCCTGCATAGGCTTTTCTTGACTCCCAACTTGGAAAGTTTCTGATTATTTTTCTCTATATAGTTTTCTGCCCCACATTTTTTTCTGTTTATCTGTCTTCTACTGCAGTAACTTCTTTTGTGCTCTCGAGTATTTTATTTATTAAGCCCTTCACTCTCTCACAGCTTTTTCCTCTTTAGTACCTTGTCTTGCATGTTCCAGCTGCTTAAACTCCCAAACTGTGACCTTCAGCGCTGTGAGACTGCAGTGTTCCACTTGAGTTCCCCCTTCCTGTCTTGTGGCCAAGAAAGCCTTGTCCAGGTTGGGACACAAGGGGTATTTCCCTTATTTCAGTGATCAGAGTCCTTTGTTTCCTGTCTGTTAGTTGAAAACAGTTTTCTCATTTATTTTTGACTAGTTGTATTGCTGTGTTTTGCTTGGAAGCAAGTCTGGTGTAGTGACCTTGTCATATCTGGAAGTGAAAATCCTATTAGATGTTCTTTGATTTCTCATCTGATTGTTTACCTGTATTCTTTTATATAACTTGTAAGCCACTGAAACGTTTATATCTTGCATTCTCCCACTTCTAGTATCAAAACTATATCATTGTTTGTTACAGAAGAATAAATTTAAACTCATTTTCTTCCAAAAGCCTAGTCTGACTTAAGTAAAACTACATGATCTGTTATGAAGGGAAGTAGGACACACTTACAAATAAAGGATTTCTGGAGAAAGATTTCCATCAGTGCAGAGCTATTTGCCAAATACCTTATGACTCACTATTAGCCACAAAAGCAAATGGATATTAGA
This sequence comes from Oryx dammah, assembly GCF_014754425.2. Lineage (NCBI taxonomy): Eukaryota > Metazoa > Chordata > Mammalia > Artiodactyla > Bovidae > Oryx > Oryx dammah. Next base: position 120,775 of record NW_024080543.1, read on the forward strand.
AGAGTCAGAAAAACCAGCTATCCCTTGATTGTCAAGAAAATCCTGATGCTTTTGTGATTCACTGTAAACCCTCTGTGAATCCCCATGAGAGAAGAGTATGGTAACAAACAAACCCCAATATGTAACTAAGAGTCAGAAAAGTTGTTGCTTACATCTGGCATGATAAATCAGCCTGTTTCTCTGAAATGATTTTGTCCTTAAAAAGTTGTTTTGTATACCAAAAAAGGAAAGATTTTTAGCCCAAATTGAAAACACTGAAGCAATCTATGTTATACTTAAATGGATAAAAGCATGCAAAAACAGAAATACATACTACATATAAGTAGCAGGAATTGTTCTAAAACTCAAGCTTCAAGTATGGTCAAGTTTATCATTTTTTACTTAAAATTTATTTTTCTTCTGGTTAAGCCTCTGTTGCTTTATTGGAATGCAATTTAGTACGTCTTCTGAGATTTGTCCTGTTGCCACCTAAATTATTCTGAAATCTTTATGCTCATCGCTGGCAGTCAGGAGCAGTAGATGAGCCTTCTTCCTGCAGAGGACAGGAAGCCTGGTCGTGCTACAGCCTCCCCCATTGCTTGCTGCCCCACCATTGAGACTTCACTGGTGCAGTCTGACTGATAGTAGTGCAGGCTGCTATGACTTCTCAGAGTTGCTGACCCTTCTCCTGCGGATACAAGTCTGGTCAGAGGTGCTCCACGTTTGCATCTGTGGGTTATGGCTTCTAGGATTGATAGGGGGTCCCAGGAACACTGGGTCAGCCCTGGTTTCATTGTGCCTGTGTACACTCTTCCTTCTTTAGTGGTCATCTCAAAGGGAGAAGAGAGCAGTTCTCGTCTTGAATCTTCAAAACACAAAGGATCTAATTGTGCCAGTTGCTCAGTCGTGTCCGACTCTTTGCGACCCCATAGACTGTAGCCTACCAGGCTCCTCTGTCCATGGGATTTTCCAGGCAGCAGTATTGGAGTGGTTTGCCATTTCCTTCTCCAGGGGATCTTCCCAACCCAGGGCTCGAACCCCGGTCTCCCGCATTGTAGACAGACGCTTTACTGTCTGAGCCACCAGGGAAGTCTCTAATTGTGCCACCTGCCACCAAATAATCAAGGTTATTCACCCCTGTATTACCCTCCTTGGGTGGATGCCCTAGCAATTCAGAGTGATTCACCTTCCTAGTGAAACAACTTTTCCGTGATTCCACATCAGTACAGACAAAATAGCTAGCTAGCACTTTTCTCACTAAAAAATGTAATTGATCAATCTGGTAGAGTCCCCTCTGGTGTTACCAGGCTATGTAAGTATAGTCAGCAATATATGTAAATAGACTTTCCGTTGGGTAGGATCAGCTGCACGACCTGGGGCATTTACTGTTTCACCTACTCAACAAAAAAGTATTTGTTGGCTCCAAATATATTCTGTGTCCTAGAGGAAGTGGGGACAGTGAAGGGATACCAACATCTAGAGCCAGGCTTCAAAGGAGCTTGTAATATTTTATTGTTGAATAGTTTAAACCGTTAACTTCCAGGGAAGAGACTAGGTAGAGAAGAGAGAAAGAAGTATTGATTGTGCTAATAATTGGTCATTATCTTGATATAGTGCCAAGTGGTTCAGGAATCTAGTTTGACAGCTAATAAGGCTAAAATCTACCCACCCTCAGTTTGCTAGATGACCAATGAATAAATGAATAAATTGTCCACCAGAGTGCTAAACTCATTCAGAACCTGTTCTGAATATGTGTATATAAGTGTCTTTTATAGACGTACAAGCTACTTTATTAGTCTGGCTCGCAGGTAGGACTTCCCTGGTGGTTCAAACGGTAAAGAATCTGCCTGCAATGTGGGAGACCTGGGTTTGGTCCCTGGGTCGGGAAGTTCCCCTGGAGAAGGGAGTGGCAACCCGCTTCAGTATTCTTGCCTGGAGAGTCCCATGGACAGAGGAGCCTGGAAGGCTCTAGTCCATGGGGTCACAAGGAGTCAAATACAACTGAGCACATGGCACACACACAGCACTTTATCCTGTATATTAATAGTTAAATGTGTATTAGTAACTTTATAATAATACAGAGATTTTCCAGTTCAGACTTTGACATAAAATTATTTAGTGTACTAGATTAGAGAAAACAGATTTATCAGAATAAATTTCTGTTGGTAATATTACATGTTGTAAAATTTGGTTACAAACAGAGTTAAAACTTCTAAATTATATTTTAAAACTTTTACAAGTTTGAAAATTATGTAAAAGTCTTAGAATAAAAATGACCATTAAAATTCTTCTGAAAGAAAAAGAATTTGTTTTCTGGGCCATGTATCCTTCTCAGTACAAAAAAATACAGAAAGTACTCCTTTTAAGGTAAGGTGTGAGGGGAAGTGGTAGAAAACTTGCCAAATGTCAGAAACACAAAAGTTTATTCTGGTGATACTTTTTAAAAAGGCAAAAGGAGAAAAGTTGGTCCCTCAGAGAAAAGGGAAAAAAGAGAAAAGTTGGAAAGCCTCTCCCATCAATCATGCTATTGAATTCCTTTCCATGGGCCATTCCTTTGTGAAAAAATTTCAAAGCAGCTAATGTCGTGATAGCAGTGATCTAATTTGAAGTCTTTTAAGGAGAATGCTTCCAAATTCACTTCACATGCAATGTTTTCCCTTTCTGTATACAATTATACCATGGTGTATTACCAGCTTGGTGCTGTATGGGAACCTTGAAACAATACTGAAGTCAGTGGAGAGATTCAAAAGAAGTCAGGCATGATGTGAGGGACCGAGCTGTTTACATGGTGTGCAAGAGCAGATGGCATGGGGTTGGATATTTTCCATTATTTTGTCTTTGAAGTGTATCTAGCTCATAGTCTATCCTGTACACTGTTTTCAGGATTATCTTTCTAAAATACAGATTTGGTAAACTACATCTCCAATTAAAATCCTTTATTGAAATAATTTGTGAGAAGTGTGTGGTTGCCAGACTGGAAGCCCATATTGGGTTCATAATCATTTGTTTATTATGAAGACCAGGAATTAGGAATATTAAAAGAAAAAAAAAGCCTGATGATTGTAAAAGTGTTCATAATCTTTTGGAATAAACTTTCTTGAGAACTTACAAATGTGTTTTCTTCAAAGCAACCTATTAATGAGAATTCAGGCATTTTTATTTAATGTATTTTTAAATTCAAATCAACTTGCAGTATTTTGAAGGTGGTATGCAGCAATTTCTATCACACCTTTTTATATTTTGGCAAAACTTGGGTTTATAATTCAGTTTTACTAAAGGACTTCAAGTATTAAGCATGTTTTTCTTAATAGAGTGACTTGATATATTGCATTTATTGAGCAATCTTTGGGAAAGGCAAGTGTTAGATATGTAAACAAAGATTATATTTTAATGATTATTTTATGGTTTTACTTGCTTTTTCTACCTTGATTTCAATATATTGTTGTTTTGTGACATAATGAGAAAATCATGGTTTCATTTTAATTGTGGAGAAAAATTAGCTGGCAGAGTATAGATGATGTGCTGATATTGGTATTTCTTAAGAAGTAATGTCTTAATATGTATTTTGTTTTATTTTTTATATGTTATTTGAACACGCTTATTGCTTCTTCTGTAAATTATGTTTTATAATGTTAAAGGTTTTAATTTAAATCAGATTGTCTGTTCTGCAGGTAATTTTAAAATTAATGATTGTTTTAGTGCGCAAAAACCTTTATGATTTGCCAAAGATTGGTGTAATGAGAAGTAAACAAAATTTAGTTTGTTAAAAACTCCCCCTGCCTCCGCCCTTTTGTTTACTTTTTTTAATGATTTCTTTTAAAAAAAAATCACCATTTTAAGCAGATGCATTAATGTTTTTGAGCAGTTTGTTTTAGTTTTTATTGTGTATTTATAAAGTAGTGAAAGCGGAGAATGAAAAGGTTGGCTTGAACCTCAACATTCAGAAAACTGAGATCATGGCATCCGGTCCCATCACTTCATGGCAGATAGATGGGGAGACAGTGGCTGACTTTATTTTTCTGGGCTCCAAAATCACTGCAGATGGTGATTGCAGCCATGAGATTAAAAGATGCTTACTCCTTGGAAGGAAAGTTATGACCAACCTAGACAGCATATTAAAAAGCAGAGACATTACTTTGTCAACAAAGGTCCGTCTGGTCAAGGCTATGGTTTTCCCAGTGGTGATGTATGGATGTGAGAGTTGGACTGTGAAGAAAGCTGAGCACCGAAGAATAGATGCTTTTGAACTGTGGTGCTGGAGAAGACTCTTTTTTTTGTTTGTTTTTTTTTTGTCTAATAAAATTTTATTAAAGTATAAAGGTGATAGAGAAAGCTTCTGACATAGGCATCAGAAGGGGGCAGAAATAGTACCCTGGAGAAGACTCTTGAGAGTCCCTTGGACTGCAAGGAAATCCAACCAGTCCATCCTAAAGGAGATCAGTCCTGGGTGTTCATTGGAAGGACTGATGCTGAAGCTGAAACTCCAATACTTTGGCCACCTCATGCGAAGAGCTGACTCATTGGAAAAGACTCTGATGCTGGGAAAGATTGAGGGCAGGAGGAGAAGGGGATGACAGAAGATGAGATGGTTGGATGGCATCATCGACTCGATGGACATGGGTTTGGGTGAACTCCGGGATTTGGTGACGGACAGGGAGGCCTGGTGTGCTGGGGTTGCAAAGAGTCAGATATGACTGAGCGACTGAACTGAACTGAACTGAAGAAAATTTGAAATCAAAATAGTGGCTATGAAGTGATGAAAGGTGGTTGTATATCCCTTCCACTTCCTAACTAGATTTGCTGACTTCCCTGCTCCTGACTTATTCTGAAAGAGAATCAAAGTCTGGCAGATCTGTTTTGATGACTTTTTATTTTTAGTTTTAATAGTTTGGTATTCATCACTTTATTATGAATTTATAGTACCAATATTAACATCTTATTATCAGTTTCTTTTTAGGAGTAACAGTGGTTTTGTAGGAGTCATGTTTACACATGCATTTAGGTCCTAACACAAAAGCTTGTTGGAAAAAAACAGCTGGAAACTATGTAGATATTTAGGATAATAGATCTCAGAATTATTCTTTCCCTCATCCATTTTTACCTCTTTTAAAAATAGCAGTATTCGTTTTTATGAAGGAAAGTACAAGTTTCTTATAAGTAAAATAAGACTAAAATTTTAATTATTAAATCTTCAATTAACCAAAGAAATATTCTTAAAATTTTTCCTTTGATGCTTTGAAAAAGATGTGTAATCTAAAGCAGAGCAAATACACTTTGGAAGTTTTTTTTTTTTTTAAACTTATTTATTAAAACATTTTTTGGGCTCTGCTGTCTTCATTGCTGCGCGCAGAGGCTTTCTCTGGTTGTCGTGTATGGGGCTGCTCTCTGGCTGCGTTGGCAGGCTTCTCAGTGCGGTGGCTGCTCTTGCGGAGCTTCAGTGGTTGTGGCACACGGACTCTAGAGCGTGAGCTCAGTAGTTGTGGTGCTCTGGCTTAGTGGCCCAGCAGCACGTGGAATCTTCCTGTGGGAAGGGACGAGGGATCAAACCCGTGTACCCCACACTGGCAGGTGGATTCTTAACCACTGGACCTCCGAAGTCTAGGAAAGCATTTTTTAAAGTGTGCGCAGTTATTCATGTTGTTGTATATATCCCAAACCCAAATTATGACTTTTGTGGTGTAGTTCTGTTCCCTGAGGTCACTAGGAAGCTGATTCCTACACATGTGAAAATGTGAGGCAGTTTTTCTGTATCGGTGCATAACCAGTGCAGGAAGAACCACTAATACTGGCCAGTGTACATGGAGGTGTGTTTTACAGTTTTTATATCCAGGAAAGAGGTCTTCAGAGGTAAATTTCCGTGACTTTTTCACTTAGAGAGAAGTGATCCATGGCATAATTGAATATATGTTTTACACTTATCAAGTCCCTATGCTACTGCTAAGTCACTTCAGTCATGTCTGACTCTATGCGACCCCATAGACGGCAGCCCACCAGGCTCCCCCGTCCCTGGGATTCTCTAGGCAAGAACCCTGGGGTGGGTTGCCATTTCCTTCTCCAATACAAGAAAGTGAAAAGTGAAAGTGAAGTCGCTCAGTCGAGTCCGACCCTCAGCGACCCCATGGACTGCAGCCTTCCAGGCTACTCCATCCGTGGGATTTTCCAGGCAAGAGTACTGGAGTGGGGTGCCATTGCCTTCTGCGATCAAGTCCCTATATTATCCAGCAATTTAAGAACCAAATGCTTGTATCTAGTGAGTGATATATGAAATACAGGCTATAGAATACTGTTAATTTTAAATACAAGAAAAAGGAAAGTTTTAATCTGTCTTTGGAAGTTCTTAATATAGTAAATCAAGTCAGATCTGTAAACCAACAATTAGTAGTAGTTTTACCTATTCTGTACTTCCTAAATGCCAATCTCCATACATTGTTTTCAGTTGAATGTTCTTGGTTTGCCTATGATATCCTGTGAAATTGTTTTTGAACTTAATAGATAAAACTATTTTAAGTTTCCCATACCTAGAATTCCATGGAGCTTTATGAACTATGGCTTTAAATGAAACAAAAGCCTATAAAACTGATGTTACTTGATCCCTACTTCTCCATTTTCTATACCCATGTCCTGTATCTAATGAGAGTAGATAGGTTTTAACTTGACGGGTTCTGATATTCCTTTTCTCCCTAATATCCAACATCGTTAATTTATACTGCTTCTCATAGATTTAATTTTATAAAAGGTATAGAATGACAGCCTTGAAAATTTGCTTCTGCTGCTAAAAGATATGACAGAACAGGCCATGAGGGTTTACATATTATGTCTGTTTATTTCCTATCCAGAGTTGACATTTCTATTTCTAAATCAGAAACACATGTAAAGTTATGATATATAAATGGTAAAGCAAGGAATAGAACTTTGATTTCCTTTATCTCCAGGGAAATATCTAGAACTGATTTACAAAGTGTGTTATATAACTTTTTCCCCTCCATATCACTTTGTAAATTCTTCTAAACAATGTCTTTTTAAACTTTATGACAGTATCAGTAATTTTTGTTCTAGGATGAGTAAGTAATTTATTTAAACTATTTCCCATTGATTTTTTTGAAATAACTTTATGAGGTAATTTCAATATATAAAATGTATTATTTTACATGCACAGTTTCTTGAATTTTATTAAATGTACACAGTGAGGAACTATTATTGCAATCTAATTTTAGAATATATTAATTATTAAGAAAATTCTCTAGTGCCTGTTTGTTGCCAGCCCCTGTTGTCACCCTCATCCAACTATTAATCTTGTTTCTCTTCCTCTAAGTACCTTTGCCTTTTCTAGAAATCTCATTAAAATGGAATCATGTAACATACAGTCTTCCCTGTCTGGCTTACTTTATACTTAGTATAGTTTTTTTTTTTTTTTTTGCATGTATATTCTTTTATGTTTTAGTAGGTTGTTTCTGTTTATTATTGAGTAATATTTATATGGATATGCCATATTTTGTTTACTCACCAGGTAATTAGCCATTTAGATTTTTTTCAGTTTGGTCTGTTACGAATAATGTTGCTAAGAACATTTGTGTACAGGCTTTTTGTGGGGTTATGTTTTCCTTTCTCCTAGGTAAATATATTTTTAACTTTCAAACAAACCACTATTTTCCACAGTTATTCCCACTTGTTAGTATGAGAGTTCCAGTTCCTCTATATCCTTGCTAACATTTGATATTTTCAGTCTTTTAATTGTGGCTATTCTAGTGGCTACATAGCTCACTGTGGCTTTATTTTGTGTTTCCCTCATAACTAAAGATTAAGTATCCATCTGTATCTTTGTAAAATTCCTATTTAAAATCTTAAGCCCCCAAGTGGTGCTACTGGAAAATGGGGCCTTTGGGAGGTAATTAGGTCATAAGGGCAGAGCCCTCATGACCTAGATTTGTGCCCTTACAAAAGAGGGGCTTCTCTGATGGATCAGATGGTAAAGAATCTGCCTGCAATACAAGAAACCCAGGTTCAACCCATTGGTCAGGAAGATCCCCCGGAGAAGGGAATGGCAGCCGACTCCAGTATTCTTGCCTGGAGGAGTCACAGAGTCAGACATGACTGAGTGACTAACACTTATAAAGGAGGCTCCTTATAAGCTTCCTCACTCCTTTCACCAAGTGAAGTTACAGTAAGAATTCCACAGTCAGTGAGAGGGCGGTCCCTCTCTAGACACGGAATCTGCCAGCATCTGGATCTTGGACTCCTTAGCTTCCGAAACAGGGAGAAGTCAGTTTCTGTTGTTTTAAAGCCACCCAGTGGTTTTGTTACAGCTTTATATATTCTGATGTTAAAGGATAATTTTCACACAAAGTAGATTATGACTTTCATGTAGGTATAAAAAAATTTAATGTGTTAAAGTTTTTGTTTAACCTATTAATGAGGAAACTGGTAAGGTGTTATAACCAGTTCAAAGGAAGATCCAAAGAACAGACACATTTATAGATCAAGAATATTGAAATTAACATTCAGATGGAACCAAAGGAGGCTCTTTCCCACAACAACAGAGGATTGTTTCTCCATGGGACATGATTTATTTTTGTGTTTATAAGTCCGGATTATTTAAAATTTTATCAGATTGTAATCTAGAACAAACAGAGTTGTAAAATAGCCCTCATAGGATGAATATCAGATCACCTGGAAAGAAGTGCTAGACAGCAAGGTTCAGCAACTCTGACCTGTGGGTCTAATCTGATTCTCCACCTGATTTTGTAAATAAAGTTTTATTGGAAGACAGCCATGCTCGTTCATTTACAGATTGTTTGTGCCTGCTAGTGCGCCACAGCAGCAAGGTTGAGTAGCTGTGACAGGGACTGTTTGTCTCACAAAGCCTAAAATTTTATCAGATGACCTTTTACAGCAAGTTTGCTGATCCCTGCTCTTGCCTGGATATACGTCCTTTATCAGAAAATATTATTTATAAATATATTCTTCTGGTCTGTGGCTTGTCTTTTCATTTTCGTAAAAGTATCTTTTGAAGAGCAAAAAAGCTTTTTTACATTTTGATGAAGCCCAGGGTATCAATTTTATGGATTATGCTGGAGATGTCATATTTAAGAACAGTTTGCCAAACCTAGAATCACAAAGATTTGTCTCTTCTGCTTCTTATATTAGTTTTAGATAAAGTTCTATTACATGTATGTTTATGTTCCAGTTCAAGGTAATTATTGTATATAATATGAGGTAAGAATTGAGAAATTTTTGTTGTTGTTGTTTAGTCACTAAGTCATGTCCAACTCTTTTGTGACCCTGTGCCTGCCAGGCTCCTCTGTCCACGGGATTCCCCAGGCAAGAATACTGGAAATGGGTTGCCATTTCCTCCTCCAGAGGATCTTTCTGACCCAGGGAACGAACCTGCATCTCCTGAATGCAGGCAAATTCTTTACCACCGAGCCACCAGGGAATCCCAGATATGTTTTTACATGTGGAATATTCACTTGTCTCAGTGTGGTTTGTTGAAAAGATTATCCTTTCTTTAATGAGGTACCTTGGTACCTTTGTCAAAGATCAGCTAACTGTAAATACTTAGGTTTATTTTGGAGACATTCAGTTCTCTTCTGTTGGTCTTTATGCTTACCCTTACGGCAATACTATCTTAGCTTGATCACTGTAGTTTTATGGGAGGCTTTAAAATGAGACCATGTAAGTTCTCAGCTTTTTTCTTCTTTTCCCAATTTCTTTTAAAAATATTAAATTTCACTGTTATTTTTTTTCAAACCAGAGAAGATTCATTTTTACTCTTTTTTGGGCATTTCCTCTGTATACATATTTGTGTGTGTGTGTGTACATATGGGTTCCTGGGGTTCTCAAGGCAAGATTACTGAAGTGGCTTGCCATTCCCTTCTCCAGTGGACCACCTTCTGTCAGACCTCTCCACCATGACCCACCCATCTTGGGTTGCCCTGCAGGCATGGCTTGGTTTCATTGAGTTCCACAAGGCTGTGGTCCTAGTGTAATTAGATTGACTAGTTTTCTGTGAGTATGGTTTCAGTGTGTCTGCCCTCTGATGCCCTCTTGCAACACCTACCATCTTACTTGGGTTTCTCTTACCTTGGGCATGGGGTATCTCTTCACGGCTGCTCCAGCAAAGCACAGCTGCTGCTCCTTACCTTGGATGAGGGGTATCTCCTTACCGCCGCCCTTCCTGACCTTCAACGTGGGATAGCTCCTCTAGGCCCTCCTGCACCTGCGTAGCCCTCCTCGGGTTGCTGCTCCCAGCCGATGGCCCTGACCTCAGGCGTGGGTGGCTTCTCCCAGCTGCCGCCCCAGGCCTTGGGCTCCGGGTGGCTCCTCAGGGTCACCACCCCTGGCCTTAGGCGCGAGGTGGCTTCTCCTGGCTGCCCCTGACCTCGGATGTGGGGTGTCTCCTCCCGGCCACCACTGACCTCGGACATGGAGTAGCTCCTCCGGGCTGCGCATGAGAACCCCATGAACAGTATGAAATGGCAAAATGATAGAATACTGAAAGAGGAACTCCCCAGGTCACTAGGTGCCCAATATGCTACTAGAGATCAGTGGAGAAATAACTCCAGAAAGAATGAAGGGATGGAGCCAAAGCAAAAACAATACCCAGCTGTGGATGTGACTGGTGATAGAAGCAAGGTCCAATGCTGTAAAGAGCAATATTGCATAGGAACCTGGAATGTCAGGTCCATGAATCAAGGCAAATTGGAAGTGGTCAAACGAGATGGGAATTAGCGAACTAAAATGGACTGGAATGGGTGGATTTAACTCAGATGACTATTATATCTGCTACTGTGGGCAGGAATCCCTCAAAAGAAATGGAGTAGCCATCATGGTGAACAAAAGAGTCTGAAATGCAGTACTTGGATGCAGTCTCAAAAACAACAGAATAATCTCTGTTTGTTACCAAGGCAAACCATTCAGTATCACAATAATCCAAGTCTGTGCCCCAACCAGTAATGCTGAAGAAGCTGAACTTGAATGGTTCTATGAAGCCCTTTTAGAACTAACACCCATAAAAGATGTCCTTTTCATTATAGGGGACTGGAATGCAAAAGTAGGAAGTCAAGAAACACCTGGAGTAACAGGCATATTTGGCCTTGGAATGTGGAATGAAGCAGGGCAAGGGCTAATAGAGTTTTGCCAAGAAAATGCACTGGTCATAGCAAACACCCTCTTCCAACCACACAAGAGAAGACTCTACACATGGACATCACCAGATGGTCAACACCAAAATCATATTGATTCTATTCTTTGCAGCCAAAGATGGAGAAGCTCTATACATTCAACAAAAACAAGACCAGGAGCTGACTGTGGCTCAGATCATGAACTCCTTATTACCAAATTCAGACTCAAATTGAAGAAAGTAGAGAAAACCGCTAGACCATTCAGTTATGACCTAAATCAAATCCCTTATGATTATACGGTGGAGTGAGAAATAGATTCAAGGGCCTGGATCTGATAGATAGAGTGCCTGATGAACTATGGAATGAGGTTTGTGACATTGTAGAGGAGACAGGGATCAAGACCATCCCCACGGAAAAGAAATGCAAAAAAGCAAAATGGCTGACTGGGGAGGCCTTACAAATAGCTGTGAAGAGAAGAGAGGCGAAAAGCAAAGGAGAAAAGGAAAGATATAAGCATCTGAATGCAGAGTTCCAAAGAATAGCAAGAAGAGATTAGAAAGCCTTCTTCAGTGATCAATGCAAAGAAATAGAGGAAAACAACAGAATGGGAAAGACTAGAGATCTCAAGAAAATTAGAGAGAGCAAGGGAACATGTCATGCAAAAATGGGCTCGATAAAGGACAGAAATGGTATGGACCTAACAGAAGCAGAAGATATTAAGAAGAGGTGGCAAGAATACACAGAATAACTGTACAAAAAAGATCTTCAGGACCCAGATAATCATGATGATGTGATCACTAATCTAGAGCCAGATATGGTGGAAAGTGAAGTCAAGTGGGCCTTAGAAAGCATCACTACAAACAAAGCTGGTGGAGGTGATGGAATTCCAGTTGATCTGTTTCAAATCCTGAAAGATGATGTGAAAGTGCTGCACTCAATATGCCAGCAAATTTGGAAAACTCAGCAGTGGCCACAGGACTTCACACACTAGTAAAGTAATGCTCAAAATTCTCCAAGCCAGGCTTCAACAATATGTGAACCATGAACTCCCTGATGCTCAAGCTGGTTTTAGAAAAGGCAGAGGAACCAGAGATCAAATTGCCAACCTCCTCTGGATCATGGAAAAAGCAAGAGAGTTTCAGAAAAACATCTATTTCTGCTTTATTGACTATGGCAAAGCCTTTGACTGTGTGGATCACAATAAACTGTGGAAAATTCTAAAAGAGATTGGCATACCAGACCACCTGACCTGCCTCTTGAGAAACGTATATGCAGGTCAGGAAGCAACAGTTAGAACTGGACATGGAACAACAGACTCGTTCCAAATAGGAAAAGGAGTATTTCAAGGCTGTATATTGTCACCCTGCTTATTTAACTTATATGCAGAGTACATCATGAGAAACGCTGGACTGGAAGAAACACAAGTTAGAATCAAGGTTGCCAGGAGAAAGATCAATCACCTCAGATATGCAGATGACACCACCCTTATGGCAGAAAGTGAAGAGGAACTAAAAAACCTCTTGATGAAAGTGAAAGAGGAGAGTGAAAGAGTTAGCTTAAAGCTCAACATTCAGAAAATGAAGATCATGGCATCCAGTCCCATCACTTCATGGGAAATAGATGGGGAAACAGTGGAAACAGTGTCAGACTTGATTTTTCTGGGCTCCAAAATCACAGCAGATGGTGATTGCAGCCATGAAATTAAAAGACGCTTACTCCTTGGAAGGAAAGTTATGACCAACCTAGATAGTATATTCAAAAGCAGAGACATTACTTTGCTGACTAAGGTCCATCTAGTCAAGGCTATGGTTTTTCCAGTGGTCATGTATAGACGTGAGAGTTGGACTGTGAAGAAGGTTGAGCGCCGAAGAATTGATGCTTTTGAACTGCGGTGTTGGAGAAGACTCTTGAGAGTCCCTTGGACTGCAAGGAGATGCAACCAGTCTATTCTGAAGGAGATCAGCCCTGGGATTTCTTTGGAAGGAATGATGCTGAAGCTGAAACTCCAGTCCTTTGGCCACCTCATGAGAAGAGTTGACTCACTGGAAAAGACTCTGATGCTGGGAGGGATTGGGGGCTGGAGGAGAAGGGGACAACCGAGGATGAGATGGCTGGGTGGCATAACGGACTCTATGGACGTGAGTCTGAGTGAACTCCGCGAGATGGTGATGGACAGGGAGGCCTGGCATGCTGCAGTTCATGGGTCGCAAAGAGTCGGACACGACTGAGCGACTGAACTGTACATATGGGTAGCAATAAGAAGATAAAGATGAGGGAAGACCTTTTATGAAAGTGATCTACAGGGATAATTCCACTGTCCAGTGTAATTTCTAACCACCCAATCTGTTTCTTGCTTTGATTTTTATTTATGTAACTTATGATTTTAAACTTGTTTCACCAATATTATTGTGACTCCCGCAACAGTTTGCCTCTTATTAATAATACAGGGACAGAGAAGGGCCAGACAGGTATGGGGATGATACAGTCTGCATTGTGACTCCAGTAGGATGAACAGTTGAAGGACAGGGCAACCTGAGACC
>NW_024080543.1:134913-139221 GCF_014754425.2 Oryx dammah
TTAGGTCCATACCATTTCTGTCCTTTATCGAGCCCATTTTTGCATGACATGTTCCCTTGCTCTCTCTAATTTTCTTGAGATCTCTAGTCTTTCCCATTCTGTTGTTTTCCTCTATTTCTTTGCATTGATCACTGAAGAAGGCTTTCTAATCTCTTCTTGCTATTCTTTGGAACTCTGCATTCAGATGCTTATATCTTTCCTTTTCTCCTTTGCTTTTCGCCTCTCTTCTCTTCACAGCTATTTGTAAGGCCTCCCCAGTCAGCCATTTTGCTTTTTTGCATTTCTTTTCCGTGGGGATGGTCTTGATCCCTGTCTCCTCTACAATGTCACAAACCTCATTCCATAGTTCATCAGGCACTCTATCTATCAGATCCAGGCCCTTAAATCTATTTCTCACTCCACTGTATAATCATAAGGGATTTGATTTAGGTCATAACTGAATGGTCTAGCGGTTTTCTCTACTTTCTTCAATTTGAGTCTGAATTTGGTAATAAGGAGTTCATGATCTGAGCCACAGTCAGCTCCTGGTCTTGTTTTTGTTGAATGTATAGAGCTTCTCCATCTTTGGCTGCAAAGAATAGAATCAATATGATTTTGGTGTTGACCATCTGGTGATGTCCATGTGTAGAGTCTTCTCTTGTGTGGTTGGAAGAGGGTGTTTGCTATGACCAGTGCATTTTCTTGGCAAAACTCTATTAGCCCTTGCCCTGCTTCATTCCACATTCCAAGGCCAAATATGCCTGTTACTCCAGGTGTTTCTTGACTTCCTACTTTTGCATTCCAGTCCCCTATAATGAAAAGGACATCTTTTATGGGTGTTAGTTCTAAAAGGGCTTCATAGAACCATTCAAGTTCAGCTTCTTCAGCATTACTGGTTGGGGCACAGACTTGGATTACTGTGATACTGAATGGTTTCCCTTGGTAACGAACAGAGATTATTCTGTTGTTTTTGAGACTGCATCCAAGTACTGCATTTCAGACTCTTTTGTTCACCATGATGGCTACTCCATTTCTTTTGAGGGATTCCTGCCCGCAGTAGCAGATATAATAGTCATCTGAGTTAAATCCACCCATTCCAGTCCATTTTAGTTCGCTAATTCCCATCTCGTTTGACCACTTCCAATTTGCCTTGATTCATGGACCTGACATTCCAGGTTCCTATGCAATAGTGCTCTTTACAGCATTGGACCTTGCTTCTATCACCAGTCACATCCACAGCTGGGTACTGTTTTTGCTTTGGCTCCATCCCTTCATTCTTTCTGGAGTTATTCCTCCACTGATCTCTAGTAGCATATTGGGCACCTAGTGACCTGGGGAGTTCCTCTTTCAGTATCCTATCATTTTGCCTTTTCATACTGTTCATGGGGTTCTCATGCGCAGCCCGGAGGAGCTACTCCGTGTCCGAGGTCAGTGGTGGCCGGGAGGAGACACCCCACATCCGAGGTCAGGGGCAGCCAGGAGAAGCCACCTCGCGCCTAAGGCCAGGGGTGGTGACCCTGAGGAGCCACCCGGAGCCCAAGGCCTGGGGCGGCAGCTGGGAGAAGCCACCCACGCCTGAGGTCAGGGCCATCGGCTGGGAGCAGCAACCCGAGGAGGGCTACGCAGGCGCAGGAGGGCCTAGAGGAGCTATCCCACGTTGAAGGTCAGGAAGGGCGGCGGTAAGGAGATACCCCTCATCCAAGGTAAGGAGCAGCAGCTGTGCTTTGCTGGAGCAGCCGTGAAGAGATACCCCATGCCCAAGGTAAGAGAAACCCAAGTAAGATGGTAGGTGTTGCAAGAGGGCATCAGAGGGCAGACACACTGAAACCATACTCACAGAAAACTAGTCAATCTAATTACACTAGGACCACAGCCTTGTGGAACTCAATGAAACCAAGCCATGCCTGCAGGGCTACCCAAGATGGGTGGGTCCTGGTGGAGAGGTCTGACAGAAGGTGGTCCACTGGAGAAGGGAATGGCAAGCCACTTCAGTAATCTTGCCTTGAGAACCCCAGGAACCCATATGTACACACACACACAAATATGTATACAGAGGAAATGCCCAAAAAAGAGTAAAAATGAATCTTCTCTGGTTTGAAAAAAAAACAGTGAAATTTAATATTTTTAAAAGAAATTGGGAAAAGAAGAAAAAAGCTGAGAACTTACATGGTCTCATTTTAAAGCCTCCCATAAAACTACAGTGATCAAGCTAAGATAGTATTGCCGTAAGGGTAAGCATAAAGACCAACAGAAGAGAACTGAATGTCTCCAAAATAAACCTAAGTACTTACAGTTAGCTGATCTTTGACAAAGGTACCAAGGTACCTCATTAAAGAAAGGATAATCTTTTCAACAAACCACACTGAGACAAGTGAATATTCCACATGTAAAAACATATCTGGGATTCCCTGGTGGCTCGGTGGTAAAGAATTTGCCTGCATTCAGGAGATGCAGGTTCGTTCCCTGGGTCAGAAAGATCCTCTGGAGGAGGAAATGGCAACCCATTCCAGTATTCTTGCCTGGGGAATCCCGTGGACAGAGGAGCCTGGCAGGCACAGGGTCACAAAAGAGTTGGACATGACTTAGTGACTAAACAACAACAACAAAAATATCTCAATTCTTACCTCATATTATATACAATAATTACCTTGAACTGGAACATAAACATACATGTAATAGATAGAACTTTATCTAAAACTAATATAAGAAGCAGAAGAGAAAAATCTTTGTGATTCTAGGTTTGGCAAACTGTTCTTAAATATGACATCTCCAGCATAATCCATAAAATTGATACCCTGGGCTTCATCAAAATGTAAAAAAGCTTTTTTGCTCTTCAAAAGATACTTTTAAGAAAATGAAAAGACAAGCCACAGACCAGAAGAATATATTTATAAATAATATTTTCTGATAAAGGATGTATATCCAGGCAAGAGCAGGGATCAGCAAACTTGCTGTAAAAGGTCATCTGATAAAATTTTAGGCTTTGTGAGCCAAACAGTCCCTGTCACAGCTACTCAACCTTGCTGCTGTGGCGCACTAGCAGGCACAAACAATCTGTAAATGAACGAGCATGGCTGTCTTCCAATAAAACTTTATTTACAAAATCAGGTGGAGAATCAGATTAGACCCACAGGTCAGAGTTGCTGAACCTTGCTGTCTAGCACTTCTTTCCAGGTGATCTGATATTCATCCTATGAGGGCTATTTTACAACTCTGTTTGTTCTAGATTACAATCTGATAAAATTTTAAATAATCTTGACTTATAAACACAAAAATAAATCATGTCCCATGGAGAGACAATCCTCTGTTGTTGTGGGAAAGAGCCTCCTTTGGTTCCATCTGAATGTTAATTTCAATATTCTTGATCTATAAATGTGTCTGTTCTTTGGATCTTCCTTTGAACTGGTTATAACACCTTACCAGTTTCCTCATTCATAGGTTAAACAAAAACTTTAACACATTAAATTTTTTTATACCTACATGAAAGTCATAATCTACTTTGTGTGAAAATTATCCTTTAACATCAGAATATATAAAGCTGTAACAAAACCACTGGGTGGCTTTAAAACAACAGAAACTGACTTCTCCCTGTTTCGGAAGCTAAGGAGTCCAAGATCAAGATGCTGGCAGATTCCGTGTCTAGAGAGGGACCGCCCTCTCACTGACTGTGGAATTCTTACTGTAACTTCACTTGGTGAAAGGAGTGAGGAAGCTTATAAGGAGCCTCCTTTATAAGTGTTAGTCACTCAGTCATGTCTGACTCTGTGACTCCTCCAGGCAAGAATACTGGAGTCGGCTGCCATTCCCTTCTCCGGGGGATCTTCCTGACCAATGGGTTGAACCTGGGTTTCTTGTATTGCAGGCAGATTCTTTACCATCTGATCCATCAGAGAAGCCCCTCTTTTGTAAGGGCACAAATCTAGGTCATGAGGGCTCTGCCCTTATGACCTAATTACCTCCCAAAGGCCCCATTTTCCAGGAGCACCACTTGGGGGCTTAAGATTTTAAATAGGAATTTTACAAAGATACAGATGGATACTTAATCTTTAGTTATGAGGGAAACACAAAATAAAGCCACAGTGAGCTATGTAGCCACTAGAATAGCCACAATTAAAAGACTGAAAATATCAAATGTTAGCAAGGATATAGAGGAACTGGAACTCTCATACTAACAAGTGGGAATAACTGTGGAAAATAGTGGTTTGTTTGAAAGTTAAAAATATAGTTATCATGCAATTCAGCAGTTCTACTCATACGTATTTACCTAGGAGAAAGGAAAACATAACCCCACAAAAAGCTTGTACACAAATGTTCTTAGCAACATTATTC
>NW_024080543.1:139321-162165 GCF_014754425.2 Oryx dammah
ACAAAACTATGCTAAGTATAAAATAAGCCAGACAGGGAAGACTGTATGTTACATGATTCCATTTTAATGAAATTTCTAGAAAAGGCAAAGGTACTTAGAGGAAGAGAAACAAGATTAATAGTTGGATGAGGGTGACAACAGGGGCTGGCAACAAACAGGCACTAGAGAATTTTCTTAATAATTAATATATTCTAAAATTAGATTGCAATAATAGTTCCTCACTGTGTACATTTAATAAAATTCAAGAAACTGTGCATGTAAAATAATACATTTTATATATTGAAATTACCTCATAAAGTTATTTCAAAAAAATCAATGGGAAATAGTTTAAATAAATTATTTACTCATCCTAGAACAAAAATTACTGATACTGTCATAAAGTTTAAAAAGACATTGTTTAGAAGAATTTACAAAGTGATATGGAGGGGGAAAAGTTATATAACACACTTTGTAAATCAGTTCTAGATATTTCCCTGGAGATAAAGGAAATCAAAGTTCTATTCCTTGCTTTACCATTTATATATCATAACTTTACATGTGTTTCTGATTTAGAAATAGAAATGTCAACTCTGGATAGGAAATAAACAGACATAATATGTAAACCCTCATGGCCTGTTCTGTCATATCTTTTAGCAGCAGAAGCAAATTTTCAAGGCTGTCATTCTATACCTTTTATAAAATTAAATCTATGAGAAGCAGTATAAATTAACGATGTTGGATATTAGGGAGAAAAGGAATATCAGAACCCGTCAAGTTAAAACCTATCTACTCTCATTAGATACAGGACATGGGTATAGAAAATGGAGAAGTAGGGATCAAGTAACATCAGTTTTATAGGCTTTTGTTTCATTTAAAGCCATAGTTCATAAAGCTCCATGGAATTCTAGGTATGGGAAACTTAAAATAGTTTTATCTATTAAGTTCAAAAACAATTTCACAGGATATCATAGGCAAACCAAGAACATTCAACTGAAAACAATGTATGGAGATTGGCATTTAGGAAGTACAGAATAGGTAAAACTACTACTAATTGTTGGTTTACAGATCTGACTTGATTTACTATATTAAGAACTTCCAAAGACAGATTAAAACTTTCCTTTTTCTTGTATTTAAAATTAACAGTATTCTATAGCCTGTATTTCATATATCACTCACTAGATACAAGCAATTGGTTCTTAAATTGCTGGATAATATAGGGACTTGATGGCAGAAGGCAATGGCACCCCACTCCAGTACTCTTGCCTGGAAAATCCCACGGATGGAGTAGCCTGGAAGGCTGCAGTCTATGGGGTCGCTGAGGGTCGGACTCGACTGAGCGACTTCACTTTCACTTTTCGCTTTCCTGTATTGGAGAAGGAAATGGCAACCCACCCCAGGGTTCTTGCCTAGAGAATCCCAGGGACAGGGGAGCCTGGTGGGCTGCCGTCTATGGGGTCGCACAGAGTCAGACATGACTGAAGTGACTTAGCAGTAGCATAGGGACTTGATAAGTGTAAAACATATATTCAATTATGCCATGGATCACTTCTCTCTAAGTGAAAAAGTCACGGAAATTTACCTCTGAAGACCTCTTTCCTGGATATAAAGACTGTAAAACACACCTCCATGTACACTGGCCAGTATTAGTGGTTCTTCCTGCACTGGTTATGCACCGATACAGAAAAACTGCCTCACATTTTCACATGTGTAGGAATCAGCTTCCTAGTGACCTCAGGGAACAGAACTACACCACAAAAGTCATAATTTGGGTTTGGGATATATACAACAACATGAATAACTGTGCACACTTTAAAAAATGCTTTCCTAGACTTCGGAGGTCCAGTGGTTAAGAATCCACCTGCCAGTGTGGGGTACACGGGTTTGATCCCTCGTCCCTTCCCACAGGAAGATTCCACGTGCTGCTGGGCCACTAAGCCAGAGCACCACAACTACTGAGCTCACGCTCTAGAGTCCGTGTGCCACAACCACTGAAGCTCCGCAAGAGCAGCCACCGCACTGAGAAGCCTGCCAACGCAGCCAGAGAGCAGCCCCATACACGACAACCAGAGAAAGCCTCTGCGCGCAGCAATGAAGACAGCAGAGCCCAAAAAATGTTTTAATAAATAAGTTAAAAAAAAAAAAAAACTTCCAAAGTGTATTTGCTCTGCTTTAGATTACACATCTTTTTCAAAGCATCAAAGGAAAAATTTTAAGAATATTTCTTTGGTTAATTGAAGATTTAATAATTAAAATTTTAGTCTTATTTTACTTATAAGAAACTTGTACTTTCCTTCATAAAAACGAATACTGCTATTTTTAAAAGAGGTAAAAATGGATGAGGGAAAGAATAATTCTGAGATCTATTATCCTAAATATCTACATATTTTTCAGCTGTTTTTTTCCAACAAGCTTTTGTGTTAGGACCTAAATGCATGTGTAAACATGACTCCTACAAAACC
The DNA here is from genome assembly GCF_014754425.2 of Oryx dammah. Lineage (NCBI taxonomy): Eukaryota > Metazoa > Chordata > Mammalia > Artiodactyla > Bovidae > Oryx > Oryx dammah. The sequence goes on from NW_024080543.1 coordinate 141,760, forward strand.
ACTGTTACTCCTAAAAAGAAACTGATAATAAGATGTTAATATTGGTACTATAAATTCATAATAAAGTGATGAATACCAAACTATTAAAACTAAAAATAAAAAGTCATCAAAACAGATCTGCCAGACTTTGATTCTCTTTCAGAATAAGTCAGGAGCAGGGAAGTCAGCAAATCTAGTTAGGAAGTGGAAGGGATATACAACCACCTTTCATCACTTCATAGCCACTATTTTGATTTCAAATTTTCTTCAGTTCAGTTCAGTTCAGTTGCTCAGTCATATCTGACTCTTTGCAACCCCAGCACACCAGGCCTCCCTGTCCGTCACCAAATCCCGGAGTTCACCCAAACCCATGTCCATCGAGTCGATGATGCCATCCAACCATCTCATCTTCTGTCATCCCCTTCTCCTCCTGCCCTCAATCTTTCCCAGCATCAGAGTCTTTTCCAATGAGTCAGCTCTTCGCATGAGGTGGCCAAAGTATTGGAGTTTCAGCTTCAGCATCAGTCCTTCCAATGAACACCCAGGACTGATCTCCTTTAGGATGGACTGGTTGGATTTCCTTGCAGTCCAAGGGACTCTCAAGAGTCTTCTTCAGGGTACTATTTCTGCCCCCTTCTGATGCCTATGTCAGAAGCTTTCTCTATCACCTTTATACTTTAATAAAATTTTATTAGACAAAAAAACAAACAACAAAAAAAAAAGTCTTCTCCAGCACCACAGTTCAAAAGCATCTATTCTTCGGCGCTCAGCTTTCTTCACAGTCCAACTCTCACATCCATACATCACCACTGGGAAAACCATAGCCTTGACCAGACGGACCTTTGTTGACAAAGTAATGTCTCTGCTTTTTAATATGCTGTCTAGGTTGGTCATAACTTTCCTTCCAAGGAGTAAGCATCTTTTAATCTCATGGCTGCAATCACCATCTGCAGTGATTTTGGAGCCCAGAAAAATAAAGTCAGCCACTGTCTCCCCATCTATCTGCCATGAAGTGATGGGACCGGATGCCATGATCTCAGTTTTCTGAATGTTGAGGTTCAAGCCAACCTTTTCATTCTCCGCTTTCACTACTTTATAAATACACAATAAAAACTAAAACAAACTGCTCAAAAACATTAATGCATCTGCTTAAAATGGTGATTTTTTTTAAAAGAAATCATTAAAAAAATTAAACAAAAGGGCGGAGGCAGGGGGAGTTTTTAACAAACTAAATTTTCTTTACTTCTCATTACACCAATCTTTGGCAAATCATAAAGGTTTTTGCGCAGTAAAACAATCATTATTTTTAAAATTACCTGCAGAACAGACAATCTGATTTAAATTAAAACCTTTAACATTATAAAACATAATTTACAGAAGAAGCAATAAGCGTGTTCAAATAACATATAAAAAATAAAACAAAATACATATTAAGACATTACTTCTTAAGAAATACCAATTTCAGCACATCATCTATACTCTGCCAGCTAATTTTTCTCCACAATTAAAATGAAACCATGATTTTCTCATTATGTCACAAAACAACAATATATTGAAATCAAGGTAGAAAAATCAAGTAAAACCATAAAATAATCATTAAAATATAATCTTTGTTTACATATCTAACACTTGCCTTTCCCAAAGATTGCTCAATAAATGCAATATATCAAGTCACTCTATTAAGAAAAACATGCTTAATACTTGAAGTCCTTTAGTAAAACTGAATTATAAACCCAAGTTTTGCCAAACTATAAAAAGGTGTGATAGAAATTGCTGCATACCACCTTCAAAATACTGCAAGTTGATTTGAATTTAAAAATACATTAAATAAAAATGCCTGAATTCTCATTAATAGGTTGCTTTGAAGAAAACACATTTGTAAGTTCTCAAGAAAGTTTATTCCAAAAGATTATGAACACTTTTACAATCATCAGGCTTTTTTTTTCTTTTAATATTCCTAATTCCTGGTCTTCATAATAAACAAATGATTATGAACCCAATATGGGCTTCCAGTCTGGCAACCACACACTTCTCACAAATTATTTCAATAAAGGATTTTAATTGGAGATGTAGTTTACCAAATCTGTATTTTAGAAAGATAATCCTGAAAACAGTGTACAGGATAGACTATGAGCTAGATACACTTCAAAGACAAAATAATGGAAAATATCCAACCCCATGCCATCTGCTCTTGCACACCATGTAAACAGCTCGGTCCTTCACATCATGCCTGACTTCTTTTGAATCTCTCCACTGACTTCAGTATCGTTTCAAGGTTCCCATACAGCACCAAGCTGGTAATACACCATGGTATAATTGTATACAGAAAGGGAAAACATTGCATGTGAAGTGAATTTGGAAGCATTCTCCTTAAAGACTTCAAATTAGATCACTGCTATCACGACATTAGCTGCTTTGAAATTTTTTCACAAAGGAATGGCCCATGGAAAGGAATTCAATAGCATGATTGATGGGAGAGGCTTTCCAACTTTTCTCTTTTTTCCCTTTTCTCTGAGGGACCAACTTTTCTCCTTTTGCCTTTTGAAAAAGTATCACCAGAATAAACTTTTGTGTTTCTGACATTTGGCAAGTTTTCTACCACTTCCCCTCACACCTTACCTTAAAAGGAGTACTTTTGGTATTTTTTTGTTCTGAGAAGGATACATGGCCCAGAAAACAAATTCTTTTTCTTTCAGAAGAATTTTAATGGTCATTTTTATTCTAAGACTTTTACATAATTTTCAAACTTGTAAAAGTTTTAAAATATAATTTAGAAGTTTTAACTCTGTTTGTAACCAAATTTTACAATATGTAATATTACCAACAGAAATTTATTCTGATAAATCTGTTTTCTCTAATCTAGTACACTAAATAATTTTATGTCAAAGTCTGAACTGGAAAATCTCTGTATTATTATAAAGTTACTAATACACATTTAACTATTAATATACAGGATAAAGTGCTGTGTGTGTGCCATGTGCTCAGTTGTATTTGACTCCTTGTGACCCCATGGACTAGAGCCTTCCAGGCTCCTCTGTCCATGGGACTCTCCAGGCAAGAATACTGAAGCGGGTTGCCACTCCCTTCTCCAGGGGAACTTCCCGACCCAGGGACCAAACCCAGGTCTCCCACATTGCAGGCAGATTCTTTACCGTTTGAACCACCAGGGAAGTCCTACCTGCGAGCCACACTAATAAAGTAGCTTGTACGTCTATAAAAGACACTTATATACACATATTCAGAACAGGTTCTGAATGAGTTTAGCACTCTGGTGGACAATTTATTCATTTATTCATTGGTCATCTAGCAAACTGAGGGTGGGTAGATTTTAGCCTTATTAGCTGTCAAACTAGATTCCTGAACCACTTGGCACTATATCAAGATAATGACCAATTATTAGCACAATCAATACTTCTTTCTCTCTTCTCTACCTAGTCTCTTCCCTGGAAGTTAACGGTTTAAACTATTCAACAATAAAATATTACAAGCTCCTTTGAAGCCTGGCTCTAGATGTTGGTATCCCTTCACTGTCCTCACTTCCTCTAGGACACAGAATGTATTTGGAGCCAACAAATACTTTTTTGTTGAGTAGGCGAAACAGTAAATGCCCCAGGTCGTGCAGCTGATCCTACAGAACGGAAAGTCTATTTACATATATTGCTGACTATACTTACATAGCCTGGTAACACCAGAGGGGACTCTACCAGATTGATCAATTACATTTTTTAGTGAGAAAAGTGCTAGCTAGCTATTTTGTCTGTACTGATGTGGAATCACGGAAAAGTTGTTTCACTAGGAAGGTGAATCACTCTCAATTGCTAGGGCATCCACCCAAGGAGGGTAATACAGGGGTGAATAACCTTGATTATTTGGTGGCAGGTGGCACAATTAGAGACTTCGCTGGTGGCTCAGACAGTAAAGCATCTGTCTACAATGCGGGAGACCGGGGTTCGAGCCCTGGGTTGGGAAGATCCCCTGGAGAAGGAAATGGCAAACCACTCCAATACTGCTGCCTGGAAAATCCCATGGACAGAGGAGCCTGGTAGGCTACAGTCTATGGGGTCGCAAAGAGTCGGACACGACTGAGCAACTGGCACAATTAGATCCTTTGTGTTTTGAAGATTCAAGACGAGAACTGCTCTCTTCTCCCTTTGAGATGACCACTAAAGAAGGAAGAGTGAACACAGGCACAATGAAACCAGGGCTGACCCAGTGTTCCTGGGACCCCCTATCAATCCTAGAAGCCATAACCCACAGATGCAAACGTGGAGCACCTCTGACCAGACTTGTATCCGCAGAAGGGTCAGCAACTCTGAGAAGTCATAGCAGCCTGCACTACTATCAGTCAGACTGCACCAGTGAAGTCTCAATGGTGGGGCAGCAAGCAATGGCGGAGGCTGTAGCACGACCAGGCTTCCTGTCCTCTGCAGGAAGAAGGCTCATCTACTGCTCCTGACTGCCAGCGATGAGCATAAAGATTTCAGAATAATTTAGGTGGCAACAGGACAAATCTAAGAAGAGGTACTAAATTTCATTCCAATAAAGCAACAGAGGCTTAACCAGAAGAAAAATAAATTTTAAGTAAAAAATGATAAACTTGACCATACTTGAAGCTTGAGTTTTAGAACAATTCCTGCTACTTATATGTAGTATGTATTTCTGTTTTTGCATGCTTTTATCCATTTAAGTATAACATAGATTGCTTCAGTGTTTTCAATTTGGGCTAAAAATCTTTCCTTTTTTGGTATACAAAACAACTTTTTAAGGACAAAATCATTTCAGAGAAACAGGCTGATTTATCATGCCAGATGTAAGCAACAACTTTTCTGACTCTTAGTTACATATTGGGGTTTGTTTGTTACCATACTCTTCTCTCATGGGGATTCACAGAGGGTTTACAGTGAATCACAAAAGCATCAGGATTTTCTTGACAATCAAGGGATAGCTGGTTTTTCTGACTCTTCTAATATCCATTTGCTTTTGTGGCTAATAGTGAGTCATAAGGTATTTGGCAAATAGCTCTGCACTGATGGAAATCTTTCTCCAGAAATCCTTTATTTGTAAGTGTGTCGTACTTCCCTTCATAACAGATCATGTAGTTTTACTTAAGTCAGACTAGGCTTTTGGAAGAAAATGAGTTTAAATTTATTCTTCTGTAACAAACAATGATATAGTTTTGATACTAGAAGTGGGAGAATGCAAGATATAAACGTTTCAGTGGCTTACAAGTTATATAAAAGAATACAGGTAAACAATCAGATGAGAAATCAAAGAACATCTAATAGGATTTTCATTTCCAGATATGACAAGGTCACTACACCAGACTTGCTTCCAACCAAAACACAGCAATACAACTAGTCAAAAATAAATGAGAAAACTGTTTTCAACTAACAGACAGGAAACAAAGGACTCTGATCACTGAAATAAGGGAAATACCCCTTGTGTCCCAACCTGGACAAGGCTTTCTTGGCCACAAGACAGGAAGGGGGAACCCAAGTGGAACACTACAGTCTCACAGCGCTGAAGGTCACAGTTTGGGAGTTTAAGCAACTAGAACATGCAAGACAAGGTACTAAAGAGGAAAAAGCTGTGAGAGACTGAAGGGCTTAATAAATAAAATACTCGAGAGCACAAAAGAAGTTACTGCAGTAGAAGACAGATAAACAGAAAAAAATGTGGGGCAGAAAACTATATAGAGAAAACTAATCAGAAACTTTCCAAGTTGGGAGTCAAGAAAAGCCTATGCAGGATAAATGTAAGAAGTCCTACATCATGGCACATCATACGTAAACTGCTGACACCAAAGATAAAGAGAGAATATCTAATGTAGCCATAGGAAAACACACATGTGGGATAACAAAACTACAAATTACAACTGACTTCTCATTAGAAACAATGAAGTCAGAAAACAATGAAAGGTTGTCTTTAAGAGTGCTTAGAAAAAAACCATCTTGTCAACCCAGAATCCTGTATCTCGAGAAAATATCCTTAAAAGTCCAAGGTGAAATAAAGAACATTTTCACAAAAAGAGAAATGATCCTAGTTCATTGCCAGGAGAATTGCACTACAAGAAATATTAAAGAAAGTACTTTAGGCTGAAGAGAAATAATACCAAAAAAGAGATCTACAAGAAGGAATAGAGTACAGGAAATGGTAAATGATGGGTAAATACAAAGAATATCTTTTTTTTTAAATTGTGATTCCCTTTAGAGACAACTGATTGTTGCAAAATAAACATACTGTAGGGTCCATAAATATATAGAGACAAAATACATGATACAGTAACACAAAGGCAGGAGGGTGAATGGAAGTATACTGTTGGAAGGTTCTTAAAATTTATATTAAGTGGTACAATATCCCAAGTAAGCTGTAGTAAGTTAAGGGTGCATACTGTAAATTCTAAAGAAAAACCTAAACTTTTCTTCTAAAGTAGAGGAAATAAAATGGAACACTAAAACATACTCAAGTAATGCAATAGAAGACAAAAAGGAGGTAGAGAAAGAAAGGCAGGGAGAAACAAAAACCAAATTGCAACAGCCTGTGAGGGAGGAGAACTCAATTCCAATAAGAAAACAAAAAGTCAAGGGAGTTGTCACTTAAACCCTAACCATGAAAAGAAACTGGAAAAGCTACATAATTACAGCTTTTAAAATTTGCCAGAGACTGAGAACACCCAGAAACCTGAATCAACCCCAAAAAGTGATAAGCATGTTTTAAAAGAGAAGAGATTCCCAGTTGCTAACACACTTGACTGTAATAGGAGGATACGGAATCTGCCACAGACAAGGGTTGAAGAGAAAGCAGTCTAACTGCTTTGAAGGGCTATGCATGGACTGGCACACTAGCATATAATCCAGAGGAGCCACAGACACAGGGAGAGGTAGCACGAACCACCTGTGTCCCCCCGCCCCCAACCACACACACACTCACAAACTCTTTCCCACTAGTCTTCACCAAAAATGGGGGCAAGGGAAGAGAGTTGAGATCATCTCCACAAAACCTCCCAGGCTTTGAGCTGAGGAAAGCCTGAAATGGAAGATAACAGGAAAGCCAAGAGAAACTTTGCAGAGGCAAGACCCACTTTTAGAGAACAGGGCTGCCATACACAGGCCAGCGACTGGGCAGCAAAGCTACTATAGCTTTCAAGGCACAGAAAGCAAGGGACAGAACTAGAAAGCAGAGAGAATTCTTCAACAACCTAATCGCGCCGCTGGTCTGTAAAGCAGGGAGACACCGCCTGCAATTCAGAAAGATTTGGAATACCCTGTAAATACATCAGAAGGTGCTCAATACCCCTAGTCAAGAGGGAAGGACAAATTCAGTTAAATACAAATTAAAGCAACTCAATACAACTTCTCCATTCCTATAGTTAAACAAAGCCAAATACTAGCAAACATTCAGAGTACCTAGAATTCTCATCTATTTCCATGAGAAGCATAAAATGATATTAATATAACCACTTAACAAACACATGAAAACATGCTCAACATCACTCATTATCAGAGAAATGCAAATTAAAACCACAATGAGGTACTATCTCACACTGGTCAGAATGGCTGCCATCAAAAAGTCTGCAAGCAATAAATGCTGGAGAGGGTGTGGAGAAAAGGGAACCCTCTTACACTGTTGGTGGGAATGCAAACTAGTACAGCCACTATGGAGTACAGGGTGGAGATTCCTTAAAAAACTGGAAATAGAACTGCCATATGACCCAGCAATCCCACTGCTGGGCATACACACTGAGGAAACCAGAATTGAAAGAGACACGTGTACCCCAGTGTTCATCGCAGCACTGTTTATAATAGCCAGGACATGGAAGCAACCTAGATGTCCATCAGCAGATGAATGGATAAGAAAGCTGTGGTACATATACACAATGGAATACTACACAGCTATTTAAAAGAACACACTTGAATCAGTTCTAATAAGGTGGATGAAACTGGAGCCTATTATACAAAGTAAGCCAGAAAGAAAAACACCAATACAGTACACTAACACATATTTATGGAATTTAGGAAGATGGTAACAACAACCTCATGTGAGAGAGAGCAAAAGAGACCCAGATGTAAAGAACAAACTTTTGGACTCTGTGGGAGAAGGCGAGTGTGGGATGGTTTGAGAAAAAAGCACTGAATCATGTATATTACTACATGTGAAATAGATGACCAGTTCAAGTTTGACACATGAAGCAGGGCACTCAAAGCCGGTGTGCTGGGACAACCTTGAGGGATGGGATGGGGAGGGAGGCTCAGGATGTAGGGACACATGGACACCCGTGGCTGATTCATGTCAATGTATGGCAAAAACCACCACAATATTGTAAAGTAATTAGCCTCCAATTAAAATAAATAATTTTTTTTAATGAAAAAGAAAACCTGCTGGGCAATTTCTTAAAGTTAAACATATACCTATATTATGTATCACATTTCTCCTAAAAGATATTTACCCAAGAGAAATGAAAATGTAAATCCATAAAAAGTCTTATACAAGAATGTCTATAGGGATTCAGGTGGTGTTAGTGGTAAAGAAGCCACCTGCCAATGCAGGAGATCTAAGAGATGTGGGTTTGATCCCTGGGTCGGGAAGATGCCCCGGAGGAGGGCATGGCAACCCACTCCAGTCTTCCTGCCTGGAGAATCCCGTGGACAGAGGAGCCTGGCTACTTATGGTCCACAGGGATGCAAAGGGTCAGATTTGGACACGATTGAAGCAACTTAGCATGCATGCATGCATATTAGTTTTATTGATAATAGCCCAAAATGAGAAAAAAACTGACATGTCCATTAAGAGGAAAATACGTTATAAAGTGCAGTTTATACAATGGTATTCTACTCTGCAAAAAAAAAGATAATGAACTACTGACACATACAACAGCATGGATGCATCCGGAAACCTTTATTTTGGGTGACAGTCAAACAGAGAATTCCATGTCCCCATTTATTTTATTTTCAACAAGAGATGAAATTAATCTATAGTAAGAGAAATCAGAATAGAGTTTGCCTATAGCAAACATTGACTAGAAATGGTGTAAGAGAACCCTCTAGAGTAATGGAAATGTTCTGTATCTCAAATAAGATGCTGCTTACATGAGTACATACATTTGTCAAAACTCAGGGCTATAAACTTGAGCAATTCACTGTATGTCAATTTTATTTTAATTTTTAAAAAACTTTAAGATTAAAGTGAGGATAAAAATATGAAGAACAAAAGAAAAATATAAGAGAGGATAAATCCATGATAAATTGTTAAAGTTAGGTATTGGATATATAAGGGCATATTATTCTATTCTGCTTAAAATTTACCATAAAAAAAAAGGTTTTTTAAAAGGCAACTGAATAATAATGTATTATGTATTTGAGTTTGCTAAGAGAGTAATCTCAAGTGTTTGAACCACACACACAAATGGTAATTGAGAGGTGAAGTGAACGTGAAAAAAGTGAAGTCTCTTAGTTGTGTCCCAACTCTTTGCGACCCCATGGACTGTAGCCTGCCAGGCTCCTCTGTCCATGGGATTTTCCAGGCAATAATACTGGAGTGGGCTGCCATTTCCTTCTCCAGGGGATCTTCCCAACCCAGGGATCAAACCCAGGTCTCCTGCATTGTAGGCAGATGCTTTTCACTGTCTGAGCCACCAGGGAAGTCATTGAGAGGTGACAAATACGTTAATTAGTTTGACTATAGTAATTATTTCACAATATATACTTATGTCAAAATATAACACTGTCCGTTTTAAAGATATACAATTTTTACTTATGCAAAATAAAAATCAAGCCTTTGGGGCACCTATTTTATATGGAGCTCTTTGGGTGGCAATTCACAGAAGCCAATTAGAGCTAGCTTAAGCACAGTTTATGGGCCTAAACGGGGCTTCCCTGGCAGTTCAGATGGTAAAGAATCTGCCAGCAACGCAGGAGACCCGGCTTTGATCCCTGGGTCCAGAAGATCTCCTGGAGAAGGGAATGGCAACCCACTTCGGTGTTCTTGCCTGGAGAACTCCATGAACAGACCATGGGATCACAAAGAGTTGGACTCAACGGAGCAACTAACACTTCACTTCATGGGGCTTAAGAACAGAATCAGTGATTGGGAAATTAGAAAAAACTTATTCTTTCAAGGTATCTATTTCATCTTTTTCTCTTTGTTTTCCTGCCCACATGGCTACTACCAGATTCCACAAGATTACATAGCATTGTGTAGAAGCCCAGAGAGAAAAGAGTGCCTGATTTCCTTTTTCACCCTCCTCTGTTCTCTCTTGTTCTCTTTGCTTCTCCCCTACAGTCTCTTTCAAAATGCCCAGGAAGAGAACCGGTCTTGCTTGGATTACCTACACCAGGATCAATGAACTGTGGAGAGAAACCAAACGTACAAGGCAGAAAAATGGCAGTACTCTGGAATCCAATAGCAGGGGGAAAGGGACATTCCCAAAGAATGAGTACTGACAAACAATCCAAGAGAACCAATTATATGAGTCATGGCCTGTTTGAGAAATTCATAAACACACTGGACCTTCTTTAAAGCAATATGTACACACTCACAAACACCAAACTGTCCATACAATTTGAGGGCATTCATGAAGGCCCTGTAATCCATTCTTAGATCCTAATTTTAAAACTATTAGCCATTTAGATATTGTCAATGTTTCAAATACTGCTCTCAAATTTTTAAATTTTAAATACTGAATATGAAATCACATCCAAAGGTTTTTCAGCTACAAATACAACACACATAATAAAGTATTAAGTCTTTCACATACATATAACATGTAAGACTATAGCAACAGCACGGAATAGGTACTCGCAGAAGAGGCTAACAGATGCCAACTGGAGGCTACCGTCATTAAATGGACACCATATGGCAATTCCTCACATGTTTTACTACAGTTGAAATCCTTTTCCATAGTATGTCCCTAATGATTGGGTATACTTGGTAGATGTGTACCAAGCCCCTCTCCCATTCAAATCATAACACGGAAATTACCTCAAAAATTAGTAAGATCTAGAGCATTGTATTTATGATGGCCCAGAAAAAAAACAAAAACTATATACATAGCTTAATCAAAAGTTTCTCCTCAAAATACATAGATACTACTGTATGTCATTTTACTCAAAACAAGCACAAACCAACACAAGCAACAGAAATAAGCTAGGGAGATAAAATCAGAAGTAAATGCTTCAAATCTATTATGAAACAGGTGAGATATAAATTTTAAATTACATGAAGGGAGCCAGGAAATCTATACCCTCCGCTTGTTATTAGGAAGCAGTCAATGACATTATTAGTATACCCTTAACCTCTGAGTATATAATGAAAGGAAATGGCTACATTTTACCACAAAATGTTCTACATTACAGGAAAAAACAGAAGAATAGAACACAAAGAACAATGTTTCAATAGAGTTGTGTTACTCGTACATTCTTTAAACGTATAGAAAAAGGCGCTTATGAACACAGTATTATAGCCATGCATTTTGATTCTATAACATATCTTTTATGAATTTCATATTTGAAAATACAATCAAATCTAAAATATTCAGTGTTATATCCATGCATTTTGACTCTATATCTTATATAAGCTGATATATAAAAATATTCTGAAAATCTAAAGTATATCTTTGCTGATACATTTTCTATACAATCTCTGAAAGAGAATCTAATTTCCTGAGTATGTGAATACATAAACTTGATGAAATCAAGCTCGTGATGAAGCACCATTGAGTCTGATTACATACAACAAAATTTAAAGCAAAGATCATACTCCTACACCATATTAAAAATTTTTGTACTAAGCAGAGTTATAAAAAGTAAGACACTTTAAATGAGGTTAAAAAATATTTTTTAAGCAGAGTTAACTGCTATATTAATACCATTTTTGTATACAATATTGAATGCATATATTAAAGTCGGCACATAAAGTCTAAAAATTAATCAACTACTGTTTCAATTAGAAATTTCTGTACTTGAAAAACTTTGGTGAAAGTATTCTTTAAATTATAAATTTATTCATGGATTTAACATGAGTAATTTTTAACAGCTTCATATATCCCTGAAGTTCTAAGGCAGGCAGTAATTTGTAATTTTGGTTGAGTCATATATTTCACTTGGATATGCTAAAAGACTCAGGAATACCAAGAGTTACTAGGTACAAATACTCCCAGTCAGTGTGAGTGGTGTCTGCATTTTTTTTTTCTGCTTATTTTTGAATGCAGAGTACTTTCATGTAATACCTGAAGCACAAGCTATTTTCTTAAATCATACTTCACTGCTTTAAAAATATGGGAAATGACATAAGACAGAGGAATCTCTAAGTGTGAGGGTTCATAAAGAAAGGTCTCTGAATATCCCCTGTAAGATAGTCAAAGGACTTAACAGTAGCTCAGGAGAAGGCAGGATTTTGGTACTGTTTATATGTACATCATAATCTCATAGAATGATCAGTAGGCAGAAGTGACAATTAGTTCAAGAAGTCAAACTTAAATTCTGCTACTAAATTCTAGTATGATTCACATCAAATCAAAGTTAATGCACATTATTTACCTCACTAGAGAAAACACTGCATGTATCTGCTTTTCAGACACTAAAATGCAACGTTCATATAAATTCCCTCATGTGAAATTCAAAACTAAAGTAGCTTTTGGTACAAATAATTCACCAGGGCAGTGATTTGAAGGGGCACTGACTGCAATGCACAACTGTAGTAACTGCAGCTCAAAAATATAAATGCTGTCTTCTTATGTCTGCATCAGGGAAAAGACTTTTAGTCATAGTCCATCCACATTCCTTACCATCCTCCTCTAACAAGCGGACAATCAGAAACTCACAGATATACCCAAAGCCCACTGCCTAGACACACAGTGAGAAATATTAATAAAAATAGCCTCGGAACAGACAAGAAGCTTCTGTGCTACAGACGGTGATTACCTGGAGGTAGGAATTGCAGCTGGTTATTAGCTAATCGAAGATGACGTAAAGCTCTCAGACGACCAATTTCTGGGCAAACGATTTCTAAGGCATTGTCACTAAGATCCAAACATTGTAGTTTTACAAGGGACCCAATGGCTTTGAAGAGAAAAGAAGGGTAAAAGCAAAATTAATTTGACTCAAGTGTTAAGACCAACTTTTAATGCAATTAAATATTATCCAAGTTTAAATATTTTAATACTTAATATCCCTGTCTCTGGTGCTGACATAATAGTAAAAGCATGTATCAAATTAATTTTTTAAAACATTTTTATGGCAGTATAGTATCAAACAACATTCTATGAAGTAACACTTCCACCTCAATATAATGTTAACTTTAAAAAGATTACAAATAAAAATGTTAAAACAATGTAAAAAACTACTTGAATAAATAATTCACAAAATGATATATAGTCTTTTTTATCTAACCAAAATGCTTAACTCAACTAAATAGACTAGAACTAAATAGACTTTAACTCAATAAACTAGAAGTTATTTTATTATTTACCCAATGTCAATTTATCTGATAATAATTTACTTAACCATTATAAATATTTTACACTTATTAAATTTAACTGCAACTGTTAACTAGACTTACTAATTAGGGGGAAAAAAGCTTTGAAACTAATCATGATGTTTTATAATTAACATTCCCTAATACTCCAACCAAAATAGGTTTAAAGAGACAATCTGTTCTACGATTATAAAGCACAGATTTAACTCTAGCATCTCCTAACTATTAGTAAAAACTGAAAGTGTATTTACCTTCCGGAACCACAACTATGTTATTTGAGTGAAGATACCTAGAAAAAAGAAGGGAAAAAAGTTATTATCGCTTAGTACTCCTGCTAGATAATCACCCTGTAAAATGCTCACTTAGAAATTTATTGAATATAATAAAAGGACCAGACTTTCTCTCATACACTATTCTAAATGCATAGCACAAAATAATTAATAATCCTTTGAGAATAATACTGTATGCAAGAATTGCAAATATTAAAACTATTTGCTAATTCAGTTTGTTTTAAAAAGCATACACAATAAACAATTATTTCTTAAGCTCATAAAACACATTACTAGTTTCTCTAGTTCATTTTAAGTACTGAAGGTTTTCAGCAAAACACCTAATAATGTTAAGAAAAGTCAACAACTACTGTGTATAGGGAAACACAACTTTTAATTTTTAAAGGATAACGTCACAAAATAATCAAATCAAAGATATTTCAAGACAGCTAGGTGAACCAAGAATGAAGTGATTAAATATTTATCATTTACAATATCTGTAGAAATACTCAACTGTCAAGATACAGAATTTATTTCACAGCAAGTGGAATTTTGTAAACAAGAAATCAAATTCTTTCCTAAAAATAAAAAAGGTCTAACCCAATGACAAGTCCAGGCAAGCCTAAGTCAGTAACATTCCCCACTGAAGTATCTCTAGCACTCTCTGGTGGAGACATCATGCAGTTGTCAGCAGCCAACTATTCAGAGCCAAACAATAGTGACCAATGAAAACCACACAGGAATAATTTTTAAAATAAACTGTATCACTGATTTTGAGACCAGACAACTAGATTTTGATAAACTATTTTCAAAACTACTATCTTATTATACTTCATAATCAATCTTCACATATTTTAAACAGAATTTAGTCTTCTATATTTTATAGCCTAATATCAAATGTTAAAAAGTCTATTACACAAAATAAGTAAGATACAAAATTGATAAATTTAAGATTTCTATATGCTGGATTAAATCAATTTTGTGTGGGTATTAATCTTCTGGGCCTAACACAATTTAACCGAGTTTAAACCATTCTATGATTCATTTTATTCCTTGCTTTGTGCACACAAAATGATTCCCTATTTTATTTTTTAAAATGTATCCATATTTTAAAGTAAGTATTCTTTAAACATTACTCTTAGGAAGCAATATCTAACTACTTAGTCAGATTACTCTAAAAATTCTATATGCCAGAAAACAACTTATAAGTATACACACACATATAAACACACATTTGCATGTGTTACAACAAAAAGGCAAAGTGCCTAGACACCAAACAGAGAGATAACTGATTTTTCTGTAATCCGCAAAATATTTGCTTCAGTTCTAGTCCTACCTATATCTGGTCAGTTCAGTTCAGTCACTCAGTCGTGTCTGACTCTGTGCAACCCCATGGACTGCAGCACGCCAGGTTTCCCTGTCCATCACCAACTCCCGGAGCTTACCCAAACTCATGTCCATTGAGTCAGTGATGCCATCCAACCATCTCATCCTCTGTCATCGCCTTCTCCTGCCCTCAATCTTTCCCAGCATCAGGGTCTTTTCAAAAGAGTCAGTGCTTCGCATCAGGTGGCCAAAGTATTGGAGTTTCAGCTTCAACATCAGTCCTTCTGATGAACACCCAGGACTGATCTCCTTTAGGATGGACTGATTGGATCTCCTTGGAGTCCAAGGAACTCTCAAGAGTCTTCTCCAACACCACAGTTCAAAGGCATCAATTCTTCAGCACTCGGCTTTCTTGATAGTCCAGCTCTCACATCCATACATGACTACTGGAAAAACCACAGCTTTGACTATATGGACCTTTGTTAGTAAAGTAATGTCTCTGCTTTTTAATATGCTGTCTAGGTTGGTCATAACTTTTCTTCCAAGGAGTAAGCGTCTTTTAATTTCATGGCTGCAGTCATAATTCGCAATGATTTTGGAGCCCCCAAAATACAGTCTCTTACTGTTTCCACTGTTTCCCAATCTATTTGCCATGAAGTGATGGGACAGGATGCCATGATCTTTGTTTTCTGAATGTTGAGTTTTAAGCCAGCTTTTTCACTCTTCTCTTTCACTTTCATCAAGAGGCTCTTTAGTCCTTCTTTGCTTTCTGCCATGAGGGTGGTGTCATCTGCGTATCTGAGGTTATTGGTATTTCTCCCGGCAACCTTGACACCAGCTTGTGCTCCATCCAGCCCAGCATTTCACATGATGTACTCTGCAGAGCGCAGAAAGATTGATGCTATTCAAATGTGGTATTGGAGAAGACTCTTGAAGAGTCCCTTGGACTGCAAGGAGATCCAACCAGTCCATCCTAAAGGAGATCAGTCCTGGGTGTCACTGGAAGGACTGATGTTGAAGCTGAAACTCCAATACTGTGGCCACCCGATGCGCAGAGCTGACTCACTGGAAAAGACCCTGATGCTGGGAAAGATTGAGGGCAGGAGGAGAAGGGGACGACAAGATGAGATGGTTGGATGGCATCACCAACTCAATGGACATGGGTTTGGGTGGACTCCAGGAGTTGATGATGGACAGGGAGCCCTGGCGTGCTGCAGTTCATGGGGTCGCAAAGAGTCAGACAGGACTGAGCAACTGAATTGAACTGAACTGACTCTACATATAAGTTAAATGAGCAAGGTGACAATCTAACAGCCTTGACGTACTCCTTTCCCAATTTGCAACCAGTCTGTTGTTCCATGTACAGTTTCAACTGTTGCTTCTTGACTTGCATACAGATTTCTCAGGAGGCAGGTCAGGTGGTCTGGTATTTCCATCTCTAAGAATTTTCCAGTTTGTTGTGATCCACACAGTCAAAGGCTTTGGCATAGTCAATAAAGTAGATGTTTTTCTGGAACTCTCTTGCTTTTGCGATGAGCCAATGGATGTTGGCAATTTTATCTCTGGTTCCTCTGCCTTTTGTAAATTCAGCTTGAACATCTGGAATTTCATGGTTCACATACTGTTGAAGCCTGGCTTGGAGAATTTTGAGCATTACTTTGCTAGCACATGAGATGAATGCAATTGGGCAAGAGTTTGAACATTCTACCTATATAAAAGGACTTTAAAATGTCTCAGTCAAAACAAGAACTAAATTATTCACTATTATCATTAAAATAAATAAGTATATTTTAAACATTAAAGTTATCTACATTATAATGAAGAAGCAGTAGTTTAGAATGTTCTCAATCCTGACTACACATAAGAAGCACCAGTGGTCTTCAAAATATAGATGCCCAAGGCCATCTCAGGTTTTTCTGATGTGTAACTGATAAAGAACCATCCTTGGCAGAATGGATCAGAGAGCAGGTCCTGGAGCCAGACAGCATGTACCTTATTAGCCATGTGAGCAGGGGAACATCTGTGACCTTTTCACTTTCTTAATCTATGGAACTAGAGGATAATAGCATCAAGAACATTGGGATATTATAAGGATTAAATGAATCAATAAATGTAAAGCCCTTAGAAGAAAATTCAGTGAACGTCACTGTTATTGTTATAGTTATTATTATCATGAGTTATCTGTAATCAAAGGCTTGGCAATTTTAAGTCCCTTCTCTTTACTTTTGTCATTTCAAATTAGTTAAAATGGTGGTGTCTCCACCTAAGTGGTTTTCATCAAGCTATTTCTTCTACTCAAAATGATGCATTCATTTTTGTGAGAATGCATGACAATATGGCCACTTTGGAAAATGGTTGGCTGTTTTTTTTTTTAAATAAAATTATAGATATTTACTTCATAGTAATATGCCAATGTCAGTTTCTTAATTTTGACAATAGTTCCACAAAAACTGTATTAAGATGTTGACAATAGGAGAAACTAGATACCAGAACTCTGTACTTAGTATCTTTACAACTTTTCTGTAAATACAAAACTGTTCCAAATTAAAATTTTTTTAATTAAAGGAACAAGTCATTTATTTCCAGTCATGATTAAATAATAGGGACCAGATTTACCCAATTGCTATAAGCAATAAAAAAACTGAATGTATTATATGAAATAATTATTTTCAGATACTGACAAGAGGCAGCTAGAGAGAGAAAAAACAAGTGAGGTGAACAACTCACTTGTTGCTCACAACAAATTGTGGCAAATTTGCCTAGAGGCAAATTGTGGACCGTGGATACCAAACAAAGAATCCAAGTCTCACGGAGTTACGAAGATACATAGCAGACTTCAGGGATCCTGAAGCAGCTGGAAGTTGTGGAGTACAGTTCTGGAGAAGGTACTACTGATAAAAGAAAACAAAAAAACAAAACTTCAAGGCAGCCTTTGACTCTTAGTTGAATTCTAAAATGCATTCCAGGCAAAAACGTAACTGAAAACCTAACAGCTGAACAGTCCACAGAACTCATACAGGGCTAGAAAGCACTCAAGTTCTGAGCAGCAAGTGTACCAAATCCTTGTTGATCATTTTGTGCATTTAAATGAGATCCTCAAAAGGCCTTCTGTGGGTAAGAGGGCTAAACTATCCCTACAGTAGAGGTTACTCTAGATCTGTCCTAACAAAGCATAAAGACAGACCATGAAAGGATCATACTAAATTGCAAACAATTTTAAAGCCAGAATAAAGCACCACAAAAACGAAGACAACAAAGTGTAACACTCAGTAATTAACATTTATAAGGTCCAGCATCTAATGAAAAAGTGCTAAGAATCAGGAAAATATGACCAATAACCAGGATAAAAAATAGTTACCACAAATAGACTTTATCTGGTATGACACAGATAAAGCAATTAGCAAATAAAAACTTTAAAACATAAATAATAATCATATTCAGGTATTCAAAGAAAAACATTAATATTGTAAGACAAATGTTAACATATAAAGAAGACTCAAATAGCACTTCTAGAAATCAAATATGAAAAATAAAAATTCCACTAGGTGGGATTAACAGCAAATTAGATATTGAAGCAGAAAATATTACTAACTCTGAAAATAGAGAAACATAATTTGTCCTAAATGAAGCACATTAAAAAAAATAAAGACTGAAAACAACTGTAACTGTGTGTCAGTAATTATGGGACAATATCAAACTAACAACAGGTAAGAGTCCCAAAAGTAGGGACCAGAGATAAGGGCATACAAATAAATATCTAAAGAAATAATGTTTAAAAATTTCAAATTTGATGCAAGCTATAAAGACACAACCTTTCAGGGATTACGGCCTTGTCGTGGTGAAGAGGCTTGCATGATTCAATGGAGCTATAAGCCATGCCATGCAGGACCACGCAGACAGACGGGTCATGTTCTGAATGGAACAACTGACTGGTTCAAATTTGGGAAAAGAGTAAGACAAGCTGTATATTGTCACCTTGCATATTTAACTTATATGCAGAGTATATCCTGGGGCTTCCCAGGTGGCGCAGTGGTAAAGACTCCTCCTGCTAACGCAGGAAAAGCCAGAGACGTGGGTTTGATCTCTAGATTGGGAAGATCTCCTAGAGAAGGAAATGGCATTCTGCTCCAGTTTTCTTGCCTGGAAAATTCCACGGACAGAGGAGCCTGGCGGGCTACAGTCCATGGGGTCACAAGGCGTCGGACATGACTGACCGACTGAGCATGCACAGACACAGAGTACACCATGCAAAATGCCAGGCTGCATGAATCACAAGCCGGAATCACGACTCCCAGGAGAAACAGCAACAACCTCAGATATGCAGATGATACTCTTCTAGTGGCAGAAAGTGAAGAGGAACTAAAGAGCCTCTTGATAGGTATGCAAAGGGAGAGTGAAAAAGCTGGCTTGAAACTCAATATTAAGAAACTAAGATGGGCATGCAGTCCTATCATTTCATGGCAAACAGAAGGGGAAAAAGTAGAAGCAGTGACAGATTTTCTTTTCTTGGGCTCCAAAATCACTGCGGACGGTAACTGCAACCAGGATATTAACAGAATCTTGCTCCTCAGAAGGAAACCTCTGACAAATTTAGACAGTGTATTAAAAAGCAGAGACATCAGTTTGCTGACAAAGGTCCCTATGGTCAAACGTATGGTTTTCCCAGTAGTCATGTATGGATGAGAGGTGGACAATAAAGAAGGCTGAGTGCCAAAGAACTGATGCTTTTGAATCGTGGTGCTGTAGAAGACTCTTGAGAGTCCCTTGGACTGCCAGTCAATCCTAATGGAAATCAACTCTGGGTATTCATTGGAAGGACTGATGCTGAAGTTTAAACTCCAATATTTTGGTCACTTTATGTGAAGAGCTGACTCACTGGAAAAGATTCTGAGAAAGACTGAAGGCAAAAGGAAACAGGAGCAGCAGAGGATAAGATGTTTAGATGGCATCATCGACTCAATGGACATGAATCTGAGCAAACTCTGAGAGATAATGGAAGACAGAGAAGCCTGGTGTGCTTTAGTCCATGGGGTCACGAAGCATCGGACACAGCTTAGCGACTAAACAACGACAACAACAAAGACAAAAACCCAAAATGCTCAGTGAATGTCAAGGACAATCATACGTCAAGCGAATCATAACAAATTCCTGAAAACCAATGTAAGAAACAGAAATTCTTCAAAGTAGCCCAAGGAGAAAAGAACTCTACATACTGTGGAAGAAATATAGGAACGTCTCTTCAGAAAGTATGCAAGCCAGAAGACAAAGAACACCAAGAAAATGTTGAAAGGAAAGAAGTAACCGACAACCAAGAACTCTAATTCCAGAAGACTATATATATATATGTGTATATGTATATATA